>NW_026946391.1:304263-414870 GCF_033847375.1 Trichoderma aggressivum f. europaeum
TCTGCTGGCCACGAAAAAAAAAAAAAAAAAAAAGAAGAAGAAGAAGAAGAAGAAGAAGGAAAAAAGGAATTCCAATGCGTAATCTGGGAATCGAACCCAGGGCTCCCCGACGTTGCTCGGATGGCAACGGAGAATTTTACCACTAAACCAATTACGCTTATAGATGTCATGCACATCACAACTTTTGCTCTATATTATCCAACCTCGCTGCAAAAATCAAAAGACCAGGCGCAACTCCGTGATGCAAAATCCAACAAGTCTACAATCAATAATACAGGTTCTGTATGCATCATGTTTGGTCTTTAGAATGGTCCTGACATGTAGGAGTAGCTTTAAGACTCTCCAGCGTGGGAAGAAAAGGCAGATTCAACAACCCAAAGTAAAATTGAAAATAATTGCAATACCCAACTCTTTGCCTCAATCAGATCTCCAAGCGCTTCTAACAAGCCAACTGTGCCTCGTAATCGGAACAATACCTCAGGAAAGCGAGTTCGAAACGGAAGCCAGACTACCTAGCAACGCTTAGCAACAGCATATCAGGTATGTAGTCTGAGAGAGAGAGAGAGAGAGAGAGAGAAAGGAGGAAGAAAACAGTTTTATTCGTGTTTGTTATCAACATACGCCAGAAAGAATCGACTCTGATTCAGAGATTGGTTGTCTCCGCCACGGAAGGCGACCATCAGGCCCGACCAAAAAGTCGCTTGCCTCTTCCACCAGCTCCCATTTCCCTGTCACAGGATCCTTTTGCACAAACCGGAAGATGATGGAGGAGCCAAAATCTTCAAAGACCAGCTCGCGCCTCCTGAGACGCATCCATTGCTCATTCTCGTCGCCCTCTATGCCATTTGTGATTTCGGTCTCGTTGTTCTTCATGGCAATGGCCCGAAAGACTCTGCTGTCGCGCAAGGCGTTGCGAATGGGGTATTGGCCAAGGATTCGAATTGCCTCTTCCCTAACGGTACGATCTCGGCAGCCAAAAGCGACGACGAAAAGGGGCCATGTCCATCCTGCGTCCATGGCAAAACCGCAGTTGGGTCGAGCTTGCAGCAACTCCTCGGCGAGCGTAGTGATTTCGCGGTATTGTGGCGTCAGGCCCTTGACGGTTATAAGGCTGGAGTAGCGAGGGACGGTGGTGTAAATATAGAGGATTAGATACTCTATTCGAATGCTCATGGCCTGTAGGTAAAGCGACCGATCGTTTGTAGCGTTGCGAAGTACGGCCTGATACATGGGTTGGTAGGCCTCGGTCCAGCGCTGCAGCCAGTATCGTGACTCTGCAATGAATTTCGACAGCGTCACGTTCGTCTTGAGGCTTCCGAATTTCCTCTCCAACTCGGCAGGGTCGGTTGTCCTGTGAAGAGCAAGATCCGACGTCACTCTGGTTAGCATAGGAACATGACGAACCATTTGCCTCTGGACAAGCCCCCAATAGTCACGCATTTCATCCCACGAGCTAAAGGTACGCGGCATATCGTCCAAGGAGACAATTCGGGTTAGTTTTGGTCGAAAATATGGAGAGTGCTTCGTAAACGGGATGATTCCTGGCGGTCGTCTAGGGGCAGGGGGCGGCTGAGGAGAAGAAGGATCGCCCTGGCTTTGAGGGCTCGGTAGGCCTGTCGTGTGGGCCTGGGGGCTATGAGGCGACGACATAGGAGGTGTTTGAGGCTGGTTCGAGGGGCTGTGGCCCGTCGGTTGAGCTGTGTTTGAATATTCGAGTCTCTTTTGGTTTTGTTGTTGCGGATTCTGCGGTGGCAGCGATGAGGTGGAGGCGGATGGCGAGGCTGAGGAGTCGGATGGAGATGGTGATGGTGATGAAGACTGTTGGGGAGGTTTCGGTGGGAAGAAGAATTTCCTATAGGATCCCATGAAGGATCGCGACTGCAACTCCAGGGGTTTGTAGCAGTCTAGAATATCTTGTACCAGGGCTGGTGGCGCCGGAGCAATGCTAACAAGGTCAGGCGCTTTGTCGGTACAGTTAGCAAGTTCGTTAAGCATCGTAAAGCCGTGCGTAATGTGCTTAAGGGCGGCTGGGACATTTCCTCGCTGGGTTTCGAAGCAGATGAATAGGAGAGAGGAAAGCAGAGCAGTTCGCAGGCCCTCCCTGGTAGGCTTCATCTCCGACTGCATTCGGAGAGCCTCGCAATAATAGACAATGGCGTTGAGGTAGTGGCGATTGTTATTGTCGAGCCCCAGCTCCGAGCCTTGGACTTGGTATGCCTTTCGCAAGGCTCCCACAGCCATGGCCCCGTACCGCAACGTGTTTTCTTCCAGAGTAACTTGGGGCATCGTGGCAGTCCAAAGACGAGTCTGGTCGATGAATCCGCCTAGGAAGGTGACGGATAGGTGAGACCATTCGACAAAGTAATCGTGCTGGTCGCTATTGGCGAAGCGAATAGTGTTGACGGAGGGTTCGATGATGAGTAGAGGTGCCTTTTTGGAATGGATGAGTTTGCCTTTGGACGGCTGGGCACGAGCTTGAAGCTGGGAGGAAGAAGAAGAGGAGGAGGTGGAGGGGTTGTCTGCGTAGGAATCACAGTAGCCGCGCCACTTCATGCAGTTGAGGCATGCTGGCCGAGTCTCGTCGCACTTGACATGGCGTTTTCTAGAAGAGGAAGAAGGGAGTCAGCTCGGGGAAGCAAGGCGCAGTGATGACGAAGGGGGGGCAAAGAGTCTGATGGAGAAGCTTGTAGTAATGGAACCTTTGGCGCAACTTACTTGCCTGATTGTCGATACAGCGTCTGATTAGCGACATATGGAAAGGAATCAAATTAAGGGGTCAGTATGCTTCTACTTACAAGTCGTGCAGCCAGTGCGCGCGCGAGTCGAGCTGCGTCGAGTGTGTCTTGCTCTTGAATCTAGGGCAAAGCGATGGATGCCACCTTGGCCGCTTGACGCGGAATCTGCCTGAGATGGAGCTGAGCGACTATTCTCCAGAAGTACTCTTTGTCAGTAACAAGATATATGCGTAGGTACACAAGAGATGGGCTCTCGAAAAGGTATCAAGAGGAGTCAGGACACGCCAAAGGACAACCGCAACCAGGGGATTTGCCCTCATCAGAAGCAAAAGGCAACTCGTGACTCACTCGGCAGAACGATTGCTTTTGCCGGGGTTGATCGGCAGAGTGAATTGTATCTCCATGCTGTCGCGGCGATGCCTGTGCCTGAAAGCCTCGCGGAGAAATCGTGCATCAGCGGGGCTCTCGTGAATGTTGAATCCTTGTGTTGCTCCTGAGGTTGGTCAGCGGTTATGGAGATGGGGTGGCGGCTGTGTCGTTTTTTGACAGGTCGTGTCAAGGTAGGTAGGGTATATCCAGAAAAGACGGCTAAACGCAACGGTTGCTTCGATCGCTCCAAACTCTTTGATTTTATACATTCATTCCATCATCTCTTTTCTTTTCCTCCCTCCCTGGCCGGCGTAAAACTGCAATGATTGCCGAAGGAGCAAGACGCGCAAGAAGAAAAAACAGAAACAAGGCCGTTGATGGATATTAGCTCAGGATCTGTCTGTGCTGAGCCACACGAGAAGGAATTTCTGGGCACCGGGGCCTTGCTTCAGATGTGCCGGCTCGGGAAGTGGCGTTTGGAGAATACAAATAGGATCGGAATATAGCGCAGCCAGGCGAATCTGACACAGAACCCAAGTGGTCCAACGAGTCCACAGCAGCCAGGATTGGATCTGGATCAGGCAGATGTAACGTTTGTACTCGTTCTCGGATGATCAAAGGAGCAAGTCGACATGGGGTGGGAAAAAAAAACAAGAATGACAAAGAAGAAGAAGAGGCAAAACGAAATAGTCTAGCCGTAGGCAAATTGAAAGGCTAGGGGGGAACAGTTTAAAGCAAGATGGCATGCCGCTATCCCACGCTCGAGGCAAGGATGTTGAGTCGGAAGCAGAGACCGGAGCCTGGCAGGGATGCTCGAACTGGGGGATGTTTTGTTGTCTGTACTTATCTGTACTCGTACTGTACTAGGTAATAGCCGTCGTTAGTTCCAAGATGGAAATGCTATTTAAATTGGGGCGGGATGGAGCCGTGTTGAAGATTGCCTTGGCCGTGATCGTGGCAGAAGTGGAGGAGCGGCACTTGCTCCAGTTTTGGATTCTCTTGGACATGTTGCGTTGATGACGCTTGGCCTTGCACCATCTGTGTCGTTTGAAACTGCCGAATAATTGTCCATTGATTTTGTGAAGCAGAGGTTGCAAGAGAGAGAGAGCGTTGGCCGGGGTGTTTTGCCGCTTCACGCTCCCACAGCCGCCAGCAGATCCTCTCGAAAGGCGCCGATTCGGCATAGAGGTGAGATTAACGCCTCCTCCCGCTTGTAAGCCCATTTCCTTGGCCATCCAGGCACCAAGAACGCTAGCCAGACACAAAAGAGACATGAGATACGGAATTTTACTTCTTTTGTTCCCCAACTGCCGGGTAGGTGTTCAAGATGGAACAGACCAGACGGGACATTTTGAACCGTCTATTTCCGCTCTTCAGAAGCGTCTATTCACCTCGAGAAGAAGCTGCAATTCTCAAGCATCAAGGGGGGTTTACCAGCAACGCGGAACTGCCTTGCTGTACCCTCGATACCCCTGTCCTGAAAAGAATCTCCACGTAAGAAGAAAAGAATTAGCGCCACGTCAAAACCTGAAATGGCGCCGTTCAGCCGCCGCCCACTATCTGACAAGTTCTGTACATAATCGATTTACCTAGTGGAACGCCTCTTCCCCATGCCAGATAAAATGACAGGCCATGTTTGTGTGCCACTATCGACCATTTCTCCAGCCAACTTCCCTTCACGGGCTGAATACCAAGCGGACGTTGAAGCGGACATTGAAGCGGCTCAGCCACGCCGTTAATTAAGCCGAGGAATGTCTGAATCCGCTCAAGCTCGTTGGCATTCCTGTTGAAGCTCTCCTTTTACAGATAAGGCACTGCGATTGCTGTGAATATTATTAGATTTTAGAAACATCTCTAGGAATGTCTCGGAAAGGCGGCAGAGTTACCGAGATTATCTGAGGTGAGGCTATCAGAGGGGTTCACCGCTTTGATCAGAGTTTCTCTGGATTTGCACGTGCTTTGCTTGACACTGCCGATTTTGTTTCAAACACGCACATGGCTACCAAAGATAACGCTGGAATGTCAAACACGGTTACATTTTCTTCCTTGACGCTCCTGTTGATATATCTGAGCCAGGTGAGTTGGACAGCTAGCTTCAACTGTGACGCTAGTTAGTACGATCCTTCGCTTCTTTTAGAACGTTGCTGAAAAAAAAAACCGTTTCAAGAGAGCCCCAGGAAACTCCACCTCGAATCACGAATACAGAAAATGGAATCAACGAACCGGGCGAATGGATCCCATAGCCGAGGATCAAAAGAACAGGCAGGGGTAAAGAAAAGCTGTTTGTTCCCTCAGCATCTACAACCTGCCACGGTACTCGGAGCTTCATCCGGATCTGAGCCAAAAGCCGAACACAGGGGAAGTCAATTGCCGGATGGGACTGCGAAGAAACCCAAGGAGCAGCAGTCTCTGCTTTGACAAGTTGAGTTTTGGTTACATCGTGTGCATAATAAGCTCAGAGGTCTATCCACCAAAAGGGTTGATTCCCATCGGCGGCCCCGGCCACGTTGTAAGACTCCCAAGACACTACGAAGTACTGGGCTTTGAGATGGGCTAACGGAATCATATTTCTTCTTCTAGACACTGATGGAACCCAAGCAAAGACAAAAGACAAAAAGCAACGTTGACCCCCGGTCCTGTTTTGTTTTTTCGGCCAGATGAGTGACGATGGGGAACCGGGAAAGGCAGAAGCAAGAACGACAATGAAATCATGCCCTAGGAATTTTGGGCTGCTACAACGATATACCCTTGCCCATGCTCGAAGAACTGCTCTGCATCTGGTTTCCTCGCTCTCTCTCTCGCTCTCGCTTGCTACAACCCATCCTAGCGAGGTGCACATGCTCGGATATTCGTACAGGCACAGGCACAGGCACAGGCACAGGCACAGGCACAGGCACAGGCACAGAACTGGGGAGACAAAGGCCACGAATTCTGCAAACGATGTGGATACTGCTAGCCCTGCCGAGCCTCATAATGGGACTCTCGATCCACTGCTGCAATTGGTATCGCTGCTGCCTTTTTCGTCCATCATCGCGAAATCGATTCAGAATGCTACATAAGCTTTGACCCCAAGGGAGACGTTTTGTACAACTGCCGCAGGCGTCCAGAATCGGATACCGAACCCTCGGTAGCTGGTTCTAGCCGAGGCGGCGAACTGAACAACACTGGGACTTTCGCTCCTATTCATTGGCTGGTTTGTCTTTGTCCTTGTCTGCGTTTGTGTTCTTTCTTTTCCAAAGCACTTTCTCAATCTATTGCCAGATCTTGAGCCATGGCTACAAGCATTGATGACAAGGGCCAGAGAAAAGATTCCGATTCGCCTTCTGATATGCCTCTATTGCGTGTGATTGCCCTTTTCTGGGCTAGACAGGAACCAGATGCGCCTCGCTAAGATCACCAATGCCGGAATACGCCTGGGACTGAGACAACAAAGTCATTGTTTCTTGACCAACTTTGGACGGCATTTGTCATGGATAAGTAAGAAACAGCCGCCTGGTTTACAGCAAGGACCTACTCTAAATCGCGCTCTTCGCCAGTCCCGTCATCCAGGTAGTCGTCCAAGGTCGGTCTCGGCTTGGTGAGCGGGAAGTGGGACTTTCATGGGGGCGTGTATCGGCCAGCGGTGGGAGAATTACCTACGCCCTTGGGGTTAGTTACCCATACCTTAGACATGCAGGCGAGTGCTCGTACGCTTTGGCATGAATGTCGGCATGGGTAGTTGGCATTGGTACAGGAGCTAACCATGGGTTTGTTCAGGCCGATATCACTCTGCACAAGGGACCATCACGGACTACGCCGTAGGTGTGATGGGCGACGCATGCAGCCGAAGACGAATCGAGTCGACATCACGCACGACGAGATTTGACAGGACGCCAAAGCGGCATCGGTCGACACATGTCAATGTTCCGAGCCCATCCATGGACCACCACAGCCGAGCCTGCCCACATGCCGCTTGCCCCAGAATTGCAGCTCGGCCAGCTAGCTGTTTAGGCATTGAGTCGTTTTTTTACGGATACAATAGTATGTACCATCATTCGCCATGGCTTATGCTTTGCAAGGCACAGGAAAAATCCACATGTTTAGTCTGAGACTGAGACAGGGGGGGCGTCGTTGGTTGATCCCGTAGACAGGCAGCGGCGCAACTCTGGACGGACTCGACTCGGTGCTTCGTTCGGAGCATGTGCTGGCCACGGTCAAGAGGGGCGTCTTTGCAGGTACGAGGCAATAAAACAATAAAGCGCAAGGCAACGGTGCGTCCCGTACATGTATGCACATGTAACGTGCATGTTGCCAAGGAAGAATTTCATCTCTTGTGCCTGTGCCTCGTGCCTTGTACGCCATGCCATGCAGCCACTAACAACCAACGGACGACGCCGAGGCCCTTTCTTGAGAGCCCGCCTTTTCTCCATCGAATCCGTTTTCTTCACCGTTGCAACAGTCTCAGACAAGGCGCCGCTCGGTAGCCAGATTCCACACCCGGCAGAGAGTTACTCGTACTAGTTTGATACCGAGGAGGCTTGGAAGTGGGTAACGATGCTTGAACCTTTGTGCTTGATTGCAGGCACTGCCGACCTGACAATGGCAGAGTGGGCAAAGGCACAGAGTATTTTGGGAACACAGTCAAACATTGGAGTTACGCGGCAGCGCTAATCACGTTTGGTGGATAAAATCTCACGCATCGCGGCGGTTCTGTTTTGTCTGATGATTCAGGGCCATTACGTCGGGCTGCCGTCTCGCCCTTTGGGCCTAGTCTGGTTGAATGTGGCATAGAGACGTGGGCGCAGGGCTGTCTTTGGACTTTCATCGCATGGTTCGTGACGATCGTCTTTGATGGTCTGGTTGTCATGACTACATAAGGAGCCACCCGCTCGTCAGCGCTCCAGTTTGATGCTTTGATACCAGTACAAACACCCATCGGGGGACCACATCACAAAAGAGAGCAATTTGCATGTCCAACGCAGGAGTGGCAGCAAAGAGAAAGAGGGAGAATTAGAAAAAAAAAAAACAGCGACTAGAAATCACCATGACTTGGCGGCAAATGCTGCCGTGGTGCCCCCGAGGAATCCCTGAACCGGTCGCGAGATGCCCTTTATTTCTACACGCTGCCAGCGACTATCGAATCACAGGCTTGACCCTCGTAAAAGAGCCGCTTCAGCCGGCGTTGACGGATTTTGTTGATTGCATCTCTCACAGCCTATTATCGCATGAGGGGCCACGGAGCGTCAAAGATCAACGGGGCCAGGCGGAGGGTAAAACAATGGGCGCAGCGAACAGAGACTGTGATCCAGAAATTTATATTTAGTGCCCGCCAACGGTACAAAGTGCTGACTGAATCCTCGTATGAGCAAGTAGTAATAGCAATATACTTTGGGCTGCGGGCATCGCCGGAAGCTTCATCTCTTTGCTCGAACGACTGCCGATAGTGCCGTGCCCCAAGCTTTCCATCACAACCGTCCGTATTGCAAATACTGCAGCTTCAAGCTCTGTTGGTGATTATGCCTGGCAAAATACGAATGCTGAGATGAGACATACGAGGAAAAAAAAAATCTGGGGAGATGAGATGGGGGATGCTGGCTCGACCCACCTGGAGGACCCAGACAGTACCAATATTGGCACCATCCGGCTTTGATTTTCGCGCCTCAACGCTCAACTGAGGGGCCTCGAAAAGAGTCTTGCCGTCGCATGTAGAGGCTGGGATTCATCCTGTGCGCATCAATTCGCTGCCAAAATTTGCCGGAGAGAAACAGAGACAGCCCGGGAGTAGTGCAGTCGACAAGCAGCGTCTCGTCCGCCCAAACTCCCCAATTTCCCACCCCCTGGCCGCCACAATAATCTGCGTCTCGTTGTTTCTGCCTCTCAAGGTGACGCTATAGCCACTCTCAGTTAGCAGCTCAGGCGGGCGACCTGCGCCATTGGGTGTTAGTGGTAGCCAGGAGGGGGGGGCAAAAGGGCCTCAGCCGCCGCCATAGTGCCATTTGCTGGTTATTCTTGGGTGGCAGCGGCGCTCAGCTACAGCGGATTTGTGCTGAAGCCACGCGGATATTACGAGGGAGGCTAATGTAGTTTGGGGTGATGTGCTTTAGCCCGGTGCATAACGCGGTTTGCCGTGATCCCGATTTCGATTTGCAAACGCATCGCGAGCTGACGAGGCTTCTCTGTTTCTCTCTTGTTCATCCTCCCGTCTTTCTCTTTGCAGTGTGAAGAAGTCCCTTTGAAGCAGTAGAAACGAGAGAGCGGGCGTTTGGCAGCTGCTCTGGTCTGTCTGGTGCTTTGTTCTCTCTCCCCCCTCCTGGTTCGTCTTTGCGTTTTCTCGTGTATCGTCTCGAAGCCAAAAGTCTTTCTCTCTCGTTTTCAAGACTAACGATACGAGCCCCCATTTCAACAGCTCATAAAGGAGGCAAAGCAGAAGAGGAAGAGAGTCATTCGCTTTTCCAGAGTCCCACGATCGCTCACACGGTCCCTAGGTCGGCTTACCAGGTCCCATCTCCATCACCAAAGATATCTATCATTTCTTTTCTTTCCCCCCCACGGCCCTCTTTTTCCCCTTCTCTTTTTATATCTACATCTTGCAGACTGCAGTTCGCGCCCTGTGCTTACCCGCATGCGCCTTTGATTGATTTTGCGCGCTGCTGCTCTCTTTGCGAATCTGAATCCCTGTCGACTAGCTGCTGCGTTTCCATTGATCCATCCACATTGATCGGCATTGCGTTGGCCCGCCATTGAGTTGGGATTTCCAATAAACAAAAAGCTCTTCCCCCCCCCTAGGTAGTTCCATCCCAATTGGCCTTGATCGATTGCGACGCAGAAGCGGCTCGACGTGCAATTGCTCTTGGCCGCCAAAACGTCGCGAGCCAGAATCACGAATCCACTGACTCTGTGTAGCCCCAGATCGAAGCCGCCATGCAGCGCTACGGTGAACACGGCGACTCTCCCGAGAGCGAGCCTCTCGATGGCTACGGCCAGTCGCATCGAGGAGTTTCCCCCGACAGCCGCGGCTACTCGCCGCCCGAGATCTATCACGACCAGCATCAGCCTCCGCCGGTGCCCTCTCACCAGCATCAGCATCAGCATCAGGGCCAGAACTACGGCTACGACCACAATCAAGGCTACGAGTACGACTACGATGGCCAGGCTCCTCCCCCGCCTCAGCATCACCAGGGCGACAACGGCTACTTTGCCGGCGGAGCACGCAATGACGGGTATGCGCAACAGAACATGACAAACTCCCGAGGATATTCCCAAAACAATGTGACCCCCGGCGCTGACAACTTCAGCGACATGGCCTCTGGAGGAATGGCTGGCATTGCCTATGGAGTAGCAGAGCGAAACGCACGAGAAAGCGGCATGCAGGCGGCCCATGGCGGACTGCCACCGCCGCCATCCCACGCTCGATATCCCGACGGCTACGACTATCCCCCAGATGAGCGCGGCTCGCGAACCACCTTCAACCCCCTGGGCATGCCGACTGCAGCTCACAGCTCGCGATCGCCCTCCCGCAGCACGCGCGATCCCTATGCCGACGACCACTATCCGCAGATGTATCCGCCCAACTCGCGGAATAGCAATCCGATGCTGGGCATGTTCAATCCTAATGAGATTGTGGATGACGGCGACGATGGTTTGGATTATTCGCGACGTAGCCAGCGCAATTCCATCCTGAGCGCCTCCAACTCGGATCGAGTAGCCAAGGGAGCTGCCGTTGCGACTGTTGCAGCCGGAGGAGCCTTGGCTGCTGGCGCCATCAAGAGCGCCTTGGGTCGTAATGGTGAGTTGATTTCTTCACATCAGACGCGGTGCCTGTTCCTCCTTCTCTCTCTCTCTATTTGGCTGCTGTTCTTATTGATGCCTGTGCTTTGAATTCCATGGGATGAATATCCGCTGACGGCTTGATATGTATAGCTCAAGCAGCAGCAGGGGGTAATGGCGGAAGGGACGAAGGCGGAGGCATGCTCTTTGATAACGGTAGCACCGAAGAAAAGTCGGCCTGGATGGCACAGCAAGCAACCAAGAGCAAACGATGGCGCTGGGCCATTACCATCCTCGTTGTAGTCATCATTATCGGTGCCGTCGTTGGCGGCGTCGTCGGAAGTCAAGTCGGTAAACATGGCAGCAAGTCCAGCAGTGGAAGCAGCGGCTCCAAGGGTGGCAGCGGCGGAAGTGGAAGTGATGGTAGTGGCAGTGGCTCTGACGATGACAGTGGTGATCTTGACATCAACAGCCAGGAGATCAAGGACCTGCTCAACAACCCCGACCTGCACAAGGTCTTCCCCGGCGTCGACTACACGCCTCTCAACACTCAGTACCCCGACTGTCTGCACAACCCTCCATCGCAGAACAACATCACTCGTGATGTGGCCGTGCTCAGCCAGCTGACCAACAAGATCCGTCTCTACGGCACTGACTGCAACCAGACCCAGATGGTCCTTCACTCCATCTCCCAGCTGGAGATGACCAACGACATCAAGGTGTGGCTGGGCGTCTGGCAGGACAACAACGCCACGACCAACGCTCGCCAGCTCAAGGAGATGTGGAACATTCTTGACAAGTACGGCGATGACCCCTTTGAGGGTATCATCGTTGCCAACGAAGTGCTCTTTCGCCAGCAGTTTACCGTTGCCAGCTTGGGCGACCTCCTCGACGACGTGCGCACTAATCTGACCAAGAAGAACCTGAATCTCCCCGTCGCTACTTCCGACCTGGGAGATGACTGGACTCAAGCTCTTGCTGCCGATAGCGACTACATCATGGCCAACGTTCACCCCTTTTTTAGTGGAACAAAGGCGACTGACGCTGCTGCCTGGACCTGGAACTTTTGGAGCGACCACGACGGCCCGTTCTGGAAGTCGGACAAGTCCAAAAACGTCATCTCCGAGACGGGCTGGCCTACGGGAGGAGGCAAGGACTGTGGAGGTCCGTCGACCTGCGATGCTCCCGCCGTGGCAGGCATCGACGAACTCAACACCTTCATGAGCGACTGGGTCTGCCAGGCGCTCGAGAACGGCACAAACTATTTTTGGTTTGAGGCCTTTGACGAGCCGTGGAAGGTCGTCTACAACACGCCGGGCCAGGAGTGGGAGGACAAATGGGGGCTGATGGATGCCAACCGGAAGCTCAAAGACGGAGTCAAGATTCCCGACTGCGGCGGCAAGACTGTTTAAAGAAGCCAAGGGCTGTTTTGTTTTGTTTTTCTTTGCTCTCGATAACAAGTGTCTTGAGATTTAGCCCTGTTTTTCTTTGAACAAAAGTCTTTAATCAGCTAATGAGGCATGACGGAAATGACGATCGATTCTTTGTGTGCTACTATGCACTTCTCTCTACCTGCTGACTGCGAGTCTTGTTCTATCACTATTGTACATTTTTTTTCTCACGTTTTTAAATCTTTTTAATCCGCCAGTCTTTTCTTCCAATGTCCCCCCTACCCTGCACTACTATGTTCGGAGGATACTCCGGGGGCTGGGACGGCTCAAGGTAGCAAAAAAATCAATCGGAAAAAGGCTCTTGTTTGATGAAGATATTATCCATCTCAACGTGCTCTTGTTTGATGTGGACATCATCCATCTCAGCTGGTTCATCATCGTCTTCGATGGTGATGTAGTTCATCTGAGCACGCTGCTCGCGTTGGACGTTGAAAGTGTACGTCTTATCACCTGGCTCGTCCTGGACGTTGACAAGGCCCAACTTGGCAGTAGCCGGATGCTCAGGGTACTTGAGGTACAGACAGGTTCCATAGAAGATGGTGTTGTTCTCATCATCAGGGAAGGGGACGTGCTTATACGTCTCATGCATCTTCTTGATGGCGCCAAGGTGGTTCTCTTCTTCTTTCGACTGCGAAACATTGGCCCTAGAGATAATTAATATCATGTATATACATTTCCTTTTCAATTTGAAAAGGAAAGAAGGAAAGAAAATCAAAGCAACTTACTTTTCCCAGACAACCCAGTCAGTGCCAACCCAGACTACTGGGATCTCTCCCTTGAGAGCCATGCCGTAGACTTCCTTGTACAAATGGGGGCCGAAGAAAAGCGTTCCAGCAGTGACCGAGTTGCTGGCGACGGGCGATTCAACCACTTCATGGCCCATTGCGGTGAGAAAAGCAATGTCGCTGGGGGTGAAGAGAGGCTCCTGGAAAGTGCATTTGATCTGCCCGCTGCTGGTGTTCTCCTCTATTTCGTGACAAAGTTAGTGGACGGGCGTGGTGTAGAGAAACGAGAAGAGAAGCGATCAAAATTTTAAGAAAGGTGCAGAGGAGCAATCAGAAGTTTAAGAAAGGTACAGAGGAGCGATCAGAAGTTTAAGAAAGGTACAGAGGAGCGATCAAAAGTTTAAGAAAGGTGCAGAGGAGCGATCAGAAGTTTAAAGAAAGGTGCAGAGGAGCAATCAGAAGTTTAAGAAAGGTGCAGAGGAGCGATCAAAAGCTAAGAAGAGGGAAAACAGTACCAAGCAAGCTGACCATGTGCAGCATAGCAGCAAGTTGCATATGAGCTCGTCTCTTGAGCTGCGGGCTTCCATCAGCAGGATCAAAGGAACCAATACCCAGGCTGATGGCCTTGGTGACAGGTTTCTCATTGTTGACGTTCAAAGCATCAGAGGCAAACTCTTTGATGGTATCATGAAGAGTTTTAGCAGTGTTCGAGGCTTTGAACTGAGCGTTGTAGTTGTCGAAGTCTTTCTGCATCTCCTCCACAGCAAGATGCGGGACAGCTCGAGCTGCGTCTGGGAGAGTATAAGGGCCTGGACCGAGTCCTTGAATGCGTCGAGATCGTCGGCGCACCACGGTCCACTCTTCGGAAGCCTGCATATTGTTCATAAGCTGCAGAGACTGGGGGGGGGGGGGGGGGGGTGGCATATATTGAGGGATGCACAAAGTTGGTTGGTTGTTAAGAGTGAGTGGGTGTGTGGTGGGAGAGATTCCACAGCGGGTGATATAGTGCGCACGGACCCACTTAGGTTTGAAAGGACAAAATTACCGAGACACCAAAAAGTATCCGCACAAAATAAATATTCCATGCGCACAGACCGCCCACGTGATTGTCTCGAAGGTCCGTGCGCCCGCTTTGCCAATGTGTGCGCATATTCACTTTGCGCTCCCAGGATTTTGGCAGACTGGGAAAAAGACATTAGTAGTTGTCTAAAGGAGTCTTTCATTAGAGTTGAAGGAAAATAAAAAATCGTGAAGGCCTATATAATGGAGTGCATTCATTATCAATGGATATTGCGTTTTTACTTTGTTTGATTTTTTTCTTATGTATGATTGATTTGGTTTATTGTAGGTAGTACCTGTACTTTCAGGTAGGTTCAATAGTACAGGTAGGTAGTCTCATTATAATGCGCTGTGCCTTAGCGTTCCTGGAGCTAGCATTCAACTGTAGAGATACGCTACGGCACGTTGCGCGCATGGGCCAACCCTGCACCTTAAAAAAAGTTGCCCTGTTTACAATAGATTGAACTAGTAGTAACAGCATTAATATCTCCAGTTGCAGCTGGAAGTAAAAATCAAATATGTTCCTAATAGTACTATGCTTGGATTGTTATATTAAAGAAAGCAATAAGGAGATACTTTACATTACCTGAAGTTGTAGATGAGAGAATATGTCATCTTAGAAGTTGGATAACAGTTAAGTGAGAGTACAGCAAGGCCTGCGAGAGGCTGAAAATCAATCGTTGGACTAGGGACGCGCATCTTATTGAGTTTGAGGGCATTGATATTGTCAGCTGCATAATAACAGGCGTGGCCAAGTCCCATGGCCTAATGCTGCCCTGACGCCTACTGTTATTGCTGATCGAGGAGGCTGCTGAAACCCAAGAGTTTAACATCGCCGCCGTAATGTTCCTGTCCCCGAGGTGGTTGGCACCCGTTGGTGATCACAAGCAACTGGTCCCTTATGTTGCCGTCCACCGTCTCTCCGAACCTCCTTTGCATATGAATGTCTCTATGTTTGAGCGCCTCGTGGTGCTTAACTTCCCGGTCAAGAGGCTTTAGGTGCAGCGGCGCATAATCCCCCAGACCCGCGAGATTGTCCAAACATCCTACCCAATGCTGCAAGACTACCCATCAGCGCTGCTGCGCCCGCTTGTCGAAGGCATGGTTGCAACAACTCTCTGGTGGTATTAGCACGAGCACCCTCATAAGCTGGAGAAGATGTCAGTGAACAATTTGCAAGAGGCTCGGATGATTGTTGGCTTTCTCAAATACCTCATTACCGGCGGAGCCCGTCCCTATAAGGTGACAATCCTAGCATGGGATCGCGCCGGTCGGATGCGCCAGGAGAAAGTCGATCATTACCGTGTGAAATGCCATCAGAGGTGGGATGATGGGTTATTAAAGTTCCCATATGCCTTGTGTTTTCTTTTCTGGTAGACTCGACGTAATTGACAGTTCCACAGGTATTGTAGCAGCTCTTTTAGACCCTTGTGGATGCAAAAGTTCTCCACGATGTTGTCGAGCTATGCGTATCCTAGGTGGTTCGCGGCGCAAATGCAGTCTTGCTGGTCCTCCCAAGATATCCTTCCACGGCAGGCTCTCGTTCTATCGGAATGAAAGTGTCGCCCGATCTTCCTCTGACAAACGGCTGTCATCTTCATGAAGTTGTGCAATTCGCCGCCATAGGGCACGCGATCCACTTCCTCCAGGGCCACGTACCGAGGGCTTGTCGAAGCGTTCGAAAACCGACTTCCTTGTCTATTCCAGCAGCAGAAAGAAGCTGATCGTAGGTCAATCAGCGAGCTTCGGGTCTTCGAGCCATAGAAGCCTTTCCAACTTATCAGGGTCTCCTTGTGACAGCAGTTCCTTCCGGCCATGGGCCTTGTTGACTTGGCAAGCGTTGGAAATTTCGTTGTGGGAAAAGCTATAACTGTAGCGTTCCTTTTGCCGCTGGGCAAAGGCAAAAGCGCCTTTGACTTGGGCCTTTTTGGGAGTATCGTGATGATAGAATTAAACCTTAGCTTGCCGAGGCATTGTGCTAGAAATAAAGAAGAAGGTTAGCCAGTTTGAATAGGCAGAAAATGCCGATTGGAATGACGTAAAGAAAGTTATTATCTCAGCGTTTTTGGTGATGTTGCGTGCGTAATATTCCAAAAAGGCCCCCGCGCACAGTTTCTCAGGGAGAAGGAGAATCTTTGATTAATATTACCAAAGTTTCCAAATTAATTTGTATAGGGCGGTTCAGCGGTCTAACAGGCTTTGCTGCAAGCCCATTTGTGCAGCGGGTGACGGTGAATGCCAATTGTTTTCAAATTTCCTGGTTTTCGATATTCTCCCGGCTGGCTAGTCAGGATACAATATATGTCGGGCACAAAGGGAGATTATGATGCATTGATCCCTTCTCCGTGAATCATTTGTGCGTTGCCGATAGTACT
Source organism: Trichoderma aggressivum f. europaeum (assembly GCF_033847375.1). NCBI lineage: Eukaryota > Fungi > Ascomycota > Sordariomycetes > Hypocreales > Hypocreaceae > Trichoderma > Trichoderma aggressivum. Next base: position 320,724 of record NW_026946391.1, read on the forward strand.
TGCGTGTAAAACTGTAGGCAGTGTACCGTTACCTGATGCGGGTGTGGTTTGATTCGGCGGCAGCCATCCGTGATGTTGATACTCGTCTGTTCACCAGCCTTTAGGGTGGTGTGCCTTTCTTTGCCTCCAAGGCACCACAGCTCCTCCATCAGTGGTACAGTCCCGGTCCAAAAGTGACGATGCAACCCCACATTCCCATACAAATGCCTATGTTATAATAATAAATTACTCCACACTTTTATATTATAAAGGTAATAAAAAACTTTAAAAAATAACTATTTATATATAAGAATATTATATATATATTAAATAAAGTTTATATAATAAGTAAAAAAATATATATATTATTATTTTAAATATAAGATTCTTTAGATTTTTTAACCCACTATAATTACAGCGGATTAGCGGTCCCATAACCAGAATCTTAGTGGAAAATACGCTAAATTATAGCACACTAACCACTATATAAAATATCCCCGTTTTTTAATAGCTATTTAAAAATTAATATAAAATTAAAGAAAAATAATATAATAAATAAGGCTGTATAATAATAATATTTAACTATTTATTTATTCTAATATTTGTTTCTTTTATTTTTTTATTTTTATTTTATAAGTAAAATCTAGGTTTTAAAATCTAGATTTTAGTGGGTTTAGTATAGGATTTTTAATCTGCATCGTCACTTTTGGACCACCACTGTAGTACCACCTTGAAGGTAGTCTAGTAGGCCTATGAATACACAGCCCAGGTCAATATCAATCAATCAATCAATGTCAATCAATCTCATCGGCCCCCTTACCTAGCCAGCCGCCGACAGCTAATAACAGCTGTCAGTCCTAATTACTGCTGAGGCTTTAGTTGTCCCCGTCTGCACTGAAGCAAACGGCCCTGGAAACATTGAAAGCTCTGACCCCACCAGAGCCTTGCAAGGTCGCAGTCGCAGTCGCAGCAGAGGCGCTACCAGCTACGAGGCAATCTATCGGGAGTGCGAGGCACAATGCTAGGTATTAGCTTTGTTTTATGCTGAGATTGCACGGGTTGGTTGACTGATCTTGTGAAGACCTGGCAGTTGGTTCAAAGAGATAAAAGAGAAACATTGCTGCATTTCCTTGACGAGGTCTGAAACTGCGGCTTTGAGGCTAACATTGACGTTGGGAGTCAGTATAGTCATTATCAGGCCCAGGATACTATCTCCTCTGTAGGGTGCAATATCGCGACCCAGTGCTGGGTTCCCAGGGGTAGCTAGCTGTATTAGACGAATTATTAGCAAGTGATGGCAGAACAATTACCCAAATTGCTAACATAGGGGTTGCTAATGTTGTGTTATGTAGCAGAATTCTTGTATTTTGGTAAATGGGCGAATTACTAACCTCAGATTCGTTTTGTTTGAAATGGTATGGTGTTTTAATAAGAAGAATGAAGATATGTTATTTGTGATGAAATAACCCTAGCTGTGACGACGGCCTTGTTTCATTTCCTGAGGAACGAGGCCGCAGCTTGTTGACCAAATGATTCCGTAGCCTGTTCTCGCGCCGTGATCCTCATAGCTGTCGGACGAGCTTGATTTCTTGTGTTGCGTTTGGTACCCCCTAGCCCTGTTCGAAGGTACGTTCCCTAGCTGTCGACAACATGCTGTGAGAAAAGAGATAAAAAAGATGAAGTAGATAAAAGAGAGGAATGAGATGAAGGAAAGGCCTGTTATTGGTGAAAATTGAAAATAGAAAATAGTAAAATCTTACAGCAGATCAGTACTTTCAGTCTGCAACCCTGGCAACATCTGCAAGCCTCAGGGCCAAGCTAAAGTTGAAGTTGCGAGGCTTCCAGCCGCTCAGTAAAATGGACGCAGCAAAGCAAAGCTTCCCGCCTTAGTCATCAATTACGTAGCTTGCTTCTCCCCCGGGCCAGAGCAAACCGACCATCTCTGCTCCTCAATTGGAAGTTCGGCTGCGTTGCGCGCCCTCATTCTTTGCTTCCTTGTCGCTCTTTGTCTTCTTCCACGAGTGACTGTAGTTTGCTTGTGTTTTGCCTCCTCTTTGAACCGACCAGCGCCGACGCGACGACGAAGATGGACGAGGAAGACCAGTCACGAGCCAGCTCGCCGACCTCGGATCGAGACAACGAGCCCGATGAAGTGATGGAGGACGCTGACGAGGGCGATAGAGAGGAAGATGGTGATGGCGATGGTGAAGCTGATGCTGATGCTGATGCTGATGCTGACGCTGACGGCGACGGAGATGGCGACGGAGATGGTGACGGCGAAGGTGAAGTTGAAGCCGATGGTGATGGTGAGGGAGAGGGAGAGGGAGAGGGTGAAGCCGATGGCGAAGGCGATGGCAACAACGACGAAGAGGCGGCGGGAGAAGATGACAATGGCGACGACGAAAACACCGTCGTCGTCGCCGGCGAGGGCGAAACCGCTGACGGCGACAGCAGAGTCCGCGACAAGCAGCCCGAGTCGCCTAGGAGGAAGTCCGACACGCCCCAGCTCGACCAGCTGCCGTCTCTCTACCGAACGTGGAGGCCCAAGATCCGTTCCGAGGTCTACAGCGCGCGTCTGTACGACATTGTTCCCACAATGGCAGCGCCCATGTCGACGAGCATCAATGCCATGGCCATCACGCCAGATCTGCGGTACTGGATCACGGGCGGTGCCGACGGCTACATCCGCAAATACGACGGCCCAGGCACCATCAATGGCAAGCTGGCCTTGACCGTCGCGCAGAGACACCCGTTTGTCGACTCCGTCACAAAAGCAGGCATCCTCATGTCGTACTGGCCCAACGAGGAGCCAGCCGTGCCGGGGCGCAACGAGCAGGAGCATGTCTTGTCCTCTGTCTACTCGCTGGCCGTCCATTCCGAAGCTCTCTGGCTTCTGTCTGGCCTCGAGTCCGGCGCAATCAACCTGCAGAGCGTCCGTCACGATGAGGGCAAGAGGATAGCATGTCTTCAGAAGCACACTAACGCTGTCAGCGTGCTGACCTTGGCGCCCGACGAGAGAAGCGTGCTCAGCGGAGCGTGGGACAAGAACATCTTCGACTGGGATCTCGATACAGGGCATATCAAGCGAAGCTTTGACGGTAGTGGCGGACAAATCTCTTCGATTGAGCTGCGGCCCGCGAGCGGCGCCCCGATTCCAGCAGACGCTGACGAGCCTCTGCCTTCAAGTACCATATCTACCAACAACGGGGCACCGATGGCCAGCTCCAGTTTTGCGGAAAATGCGAATGGCGGGAGCCCCAATGGACAGGATCGATCGATCACAGTCGCAATGAGGGGGGAGAATGACGCTGCCGACGCAGCCTCGCCCGCTCACGAGAGTCTTTTTGGTGGAAGTGACGCCGGAAGTCTGTTCGGTGAGACGGCGGGAGAGCAGCCCTTTGGGCAGGACGACGATGAGTTTGGCGGTGGCATGAACATGGAAGCAGGACACGAAACAGGGATGGACCACTCAGCCGACAAGGCAATGAGCAGCATGGCTGCCACAGAGGCGGACAAAGAGCCCAAGCAATCAGGACCAGAAGACGATGCCATGGACGTTGATCACCCGAATCCAGAGCCAACCCCAGCTCAAACATCGGTTGAGGCTTCTACTTCAGCTCTAGGCCTCGGAGATACCCAAGTCTCGACACTCTCGGGGGTAACAGAACAGACAGAGATGGCGACGGATACTGATACAGTCAAGGCGGAGGAATCGAGCCAGACTCTGCAGCAAGACCAGTCAATGGAGAGCCAGTCTGCAGCTGACACGTCGGAGCCACATGGCATCAAGAGACCGCACTCTCCAATGATTGTCAGCTCACAGCCACCTCCGACTCAACACGATGCCACACAGGTATCACAGACAACCTTCTTGTCGTCAGCCATTGATGGGACGATTCGCGTCTGGGATCGGCGAGTGCCCAGCGCAGTAGCCAGGATTCCCAATCGCGTCGGCGTGCCTCCTTGGTGCATGAGCGCTTGCTGGAGCCCCGACGGCAACAAGATTTATGCGGGCAGACGTAATGGGACAGTGGAGGAGTTTGACATTGCCAAAGCAAGGAGGGGATGGCAGCCTGAGAGAGTGCTTCGATTTCCAGCGGGGAGCGGTGCCGTGAGTGCAATCAAGCCCATGGCCAACGGGCGACATCTAGTCTGGTAAGTCGATGCAATTTCGCGTTTGTTGGTAACAATGAGGGGAGATTGTGAAGAAAGGGAATGTGGGACTTGCAAAAGAAAGACGAGGCGATTCTGAGAAGCAAATGGAAGAAACAAAAGAAATGCGCGGACGATGGCGTAGGGGAAGGGGGGAAAGGTAAACAAAGAGGAAGAGAAGGAAAAGGAGAGTATGCTCAAGCGAGGAGCGATGGTCTTCTCCGCGGTTCGTTCTCGCATTTGTTCAAGGCTGACAAGACCTCTCTGTGTTTAGCGCATCACACGACATTCTCAGGCTGTATGATCTGCGCGAGTCTCGCGCTTTCAAGCACTCAACCGTTCCATTCCTCATCATCCCCGGACCCCCCAGAGCGGGTGTCATTTCGAGTCTGTACGTCGACCCTACGAGCAGATTCATGCTCAGTGCCGCGGGCACCCGTGGATGGGACGGTACAAACACCGAGGTGTTGATCGGATATGAAATTCAAGTTGTTTCGAGTACTTGAAGAGACACGCGGTGATGTTTCCAAGGCGGGGAGATGGCATTCGGTTCTGGCGACAGCATTGTTAGCCAATGATAAAGGGCGGAGTTTGGGGGCTTTTTGGGACCTAGCATCTGCAAATAGTGTGATTTTTGGTGTTTGGGAGTTGGTGATTTGCAATGGGTGATACCATGGAGGGGGAGAGCAGGCCTGGTTTATGCGACAGTGCGAATAATTCACGCGCTGAACTGGCTGGACTGGTAAAATCAATCGATAGAAATAGCTGAGAGTGGGTGAGAAAGGTATTTGACAAGATTCGACTGGGAAGTTAGGTAACAAGTCGGCCGAGAGGACTGAGAAGATGGAAGCGAGGAGAAGATGGTTGTTTGGCAGAAAAGCAACAAAGCGTCGACAAATTCCTCTATTTCTGCCCCTAATAACTCCTTCTCTTTTCTCATCCTCTCTGCTCCACTCCCTCCTCCTTTTCATCTCTCTCTCTTTCGCTTTTTCAAATTCCCTGGTTTTTAGAAAACTACTTTGTTCACGAATTCCGCCTTCTATCCACCGCCTTGCTGCCTCTTTGTTCATGAATTCCGCCTTCTATCCACCGCCATGCTGCCTGTTCGACATCATCGCCAGAATGTGGTGGTGATTTAAGTGATTGAGCATGCTCTCCGGTGCCCTTCGCCGCGTCTAGGCCAGCATCAGTTCGTCGCGGGGGAAAAGGGCTTCGGGAACGTGGCTCCTCCAACTTTGTTCATGAATTCCGCCTTCTATCCACCACCAAGCTGCCTGTTTGATATTCTTGCCAGAACGTGGTGGTGGTTTAAGCCGATGAAGAACGCAGCGAAATGCATGCTCTCCAGAAATGACCAAGCCATTCAGAGTCTGTGTCGAAATTTCCATTGCCTTCTTATTCACCTTGGCGACATCTTTAAGCGATGTGAATTGCAGAATTCAGTGAATCATCGAATCTTTGAACGCACGATTTGGCATGCTCTCCAGAAATGACCTAGTCGTTCAGCATCTGCATCGAAATTTCCATTGCCTTCTTATTCACCTTGGCGACATCTTTTGCGTCTTGCTCCCATTGGGCCCCTTCAGCTGGCTTTCTGGCCTTGATCGAGTCTCGATTGGCTGTTTCGTACTCATCCAGGGTATGCTCTGAAAGCATACCCTGGATGCTTTCCCTGCCCTTTGTACACACCGCCCGTCGCTACTACCGATTGAATGGCTCAGTGAGGCGTCCGGACTGACAAAGACGAAGGAGGAACTGGCGAAAATCGACATGTGTAAAGGAGAAGACGAGGCGAGGGGAGCCGGGGCAAAACGAATATAGGAATGTTGATAGAATGTTGATTCAGATTGGGCTGGCAACAATAGAAGCGAGTTTTACAGCAGTTGAGATTGGAGGAAGGAAAATGTGCGCTCGCGTAAGGTAGGATGGGATAAGAGTGGAAGTCAACAGTCACGTCACATGCAGCGGTACCTTCCTCGAGAGTCGAAAATCAAACAACACCTAGGGCAGGCAATTACTCAGCAAACAAGTCCATCATTTTTACCAAAATAACAAAACATGTATTTATCAATCTCTATACCTTAAGCAAGTCAATTGCATCATTTCCCAAAAGAACGTCCAGAATCCATCTCCATTTTCCTAGGCATTCCAGATGCCATTGTCCAACTAATCACTCCGACTCCGTTGCGATAACTGCTTAACGAACGACCAGCCAAAACAAACAAGCAAACGAGGGGATGGGGTGAGGTAAATGGGTAGGTGTAGATTAAATGCAAACAGGAGATTGGGGAGAGGCAGTTGTGTAGAAGTAAATCAAGGGCAGACCAACAAACAAAAGGAAAGAAAGAAAAACAACAGCCAAAAGCCATCAATTCCAATCAGCAAACCAGCCGCCAGGGTCCTCCTAGTCCTACTCAGCGTCAGTGGCGAGAAGACGAGCCCCTGTGGCCGTGAGAGCTGCTCTTGTCAGACCTGGATCCAGAATGCTTCGAAGAGGAAGAAGTGCCATGCCTTGAAGAAGAGCCATGCTTTGAAGAAGACTCGTGCCTTGAAGAAGAGCCATGCTTCGAGGAAGAGCCATGCTTCGAGGAAGAGTCATGCTTTGAAGAAGAGCCATGCTTTGAGGAAGAATGCTTGGAAGAGGAGTGCCTAGACGAAGAGTGGTGCTTCGAAGAAGAATGCTTTGAAGACGAGTGTCCAGCACCAGACGGCCTAGAAGAAGAGTGCCTCAAAGTAGAAGGCTCGCCGGCAACATTTCGAAGACGCTCTCGAACCTCAGCGTAATCCTCAGGGGTCATGCCCGGAACAGGGGGAGTATTGGGCCGAGAAGGCAGGTTCTCAAGCGCTTCGTGATCAATCTCGACACCACGTTCACGCATGTCCTTATATTTTGCATTGTTGCGCTCATTCTGGAAAATACCAAGAAGATTCTCAGAAGACTGTTCTTCTTGGGGGTAAAGCGAATCCTCTTCGACGTTGTATCCATAGTCCATATTCTCGGGAACATCGCGCTGCCACTCCTCAACCCACTTGCTTAACTGTTCGTCAGTGACAGTGTGGAAGCTTGCCTGTAGCTGTTGGCACTTGACCTGTTGATCCTTGGTCAGCGTTTGCCAGGCAGGGTGGTTCTCGAGGGCAAATTCTTGATCGGACAAGTTTTTCAAAAGGTCGAATCGTAGAGCTTGCACGGCCTTCCGTTGCGCATCCTGTGGCGAATCCCTGCATTTACTGCCTTTGCAGCATTTGGACTTGGATGAGGAGCCGTGCTTAGACGAATAGTGGTGCTTGGATGAAGATCCATGCTTGGACGAAGAGCCGTGCCTGGACGAAGAGTGATGCTTGGACGAAGAGCCGTGTCGGGAAGAAGAATGCTTGGAGTGCTTCTTGGAGCTCTCCTTGGAAGGTCCGCTACCCATTTTGGATGGAGAATACTGTAGAGGTTGGGAACTGTGGTGTCTGGCGTCAGTCTATCGGTTGGATGTGTAGTTGAGTAGGTATTAGAGTCTCAGCTGGATCGTAGTTGAATAGGTGTCAGTGTATCCGCTGGGTGTAGCTGAATAGGTGTCAATGCTCTGGTGGATGTGTAGTCGAGCAGGTAGGTACTATTGCTCAAGATTGTGATTGCGATGAAGAGTGATGGTGATTCGAATTTCCAACCTTTTCCCAGAGGACATACCATTTTATACACTCTCCGAGAGGTGCCAAACAGACAGCAGTCACTCTTTCGCCGCGACGCAAATCTTTGTCGACAGCGTCCATCCGTGATTCGAACACCGTCACCACCTCCCACATCTTGCTAAACATCTCGACTTCCGCAATTCACTGGGAGAAAAAAACAAAGCCATCGCTCTGAACAAATCCAATATTATCCCAGAAACACCCATTTGCACACTCGACGAACGCTGAACACCAACCGAAAACTGAACCAAACATCCGTCTGGCTTTAATTTTGGGTATATTTAGCACAGCACCATGCTGGAACAAGGCAAGTCGTAGTGAATCATTTGCCTTCCATCGTGTTTCATGGGAAACGGACAGAACTTTTCGATCGATCTTGGAACGGCGTGGTCGAAAGCTGAACCTAGGAAGCTATCATTAGCGAACGCAACAACGCCTCATACTTTTGAGCGATACGGACGTTCAAATTTGCAAGCCGCATCTTTGAATTTTTAGGTTATTCAAAAAGAAGAAATGGTTCAGAAAAGGGTTTCGTGGGTAAAAGGGTTGAACGGATCGAAGAATCAAAGGGTGGCGGGGTGGAGGTATACGGAAAAAAAGTCAAGGCAGGCACCTTCACTCTACCAAATCTAAAATTAAACCAGCAAACAGCCACTACAACAATCAAATCACCAAGTCTGTAAATGGCACAAAGGAAAAAAAAAAGAGTCTCAACCAATATAATCATCATTTTAACCGTCTATTCCGCTGCACTCAGCTACATACCCAGTCCTATTGCAGATTCCATCCCCTACCCTCATACCTGTGTACATGGCCGATTAAACTGCTAGGAACAAACACAAAAAAACAGCAAATCCAAATCCTCCCTTTTTTCATCCGCGGCGCATATGATTTCGAGCATCCAAAAGACAAATAGAACACGAAACTAGCCATCCAAAGCTTGCTTCAAATAACGACAATGACAGGACCATTAACCCGGCTCGATAGATTACCTCCCGACTCCTTTCTTGAGTGGATTCCACGATAAGATGTATATATAGGACAAAACAATAAGGGAAATTAAGGGAAAAGATAGACAGGTATAGAGTGAGATAGTTTGACTGAAATCAGGGGGGGCGGATAGATAGGTGCCCATACTTTTTTTCGTAGGAAGAAAAAAGTAGGGGGGCTATCATTATTAATCGGGGAAGCAACGATATGCAAAGCATTAGTGTTTGTTGCTGCCCTCAGATATTCCATGCCCGTTGAATAGATATGATATGACAGAGACAAAAAAAAAAGACCTGATAGGAAAAACGTTCGTTGTGTAGCGCTGGTTTGCTGATAATACATGGGGTAAAAAAGAGATGCCGCGCAGGTGAGATTAAGGAAAATAGCTTGATGTAACGTCAACATAAAGACTCGATGCCAATAGGGCTGTAACAGTAGTAAAAGAGTGTCGGGGTTTCTCGAGTTGATTGTTTTTTTGTTTCTTCTTTTTTCGATTGGTTCCGCTTTCATTAATTCACATTCGGATTGCCGTAAAACTGGGATATCCCCCAGTCAGCACCCTGACTGGGCTGCTGCTGCTGATGGTGTGCCGATGTGTCGAGAAAGGTTGAGCTCGCAATGCTCTCCCAGTCTTCAAAGATGACGGGGGCGGGAGAATATTCAAAGTCCATCATGCCGTCCGCCAACGACGGGGCATGGCCCGGAATAGGGGGCAGCTCCCGCTTGTCGAGTTGAGAGGTCATGGGAGAAGGTGTTGATAGATTGGGTGAGTGCTGCTGCACCGAGGAGGGAAACGCCTGGGACGGGACAAAAGCCGCCGAGGCTCGGTAAGGAGAGGTGCCAAAGGGGTTCGAAGTGACAGAGGCGGGAGACGCAAGCATCTGCTGCGGTGCTTGGGACGGCAATGCCGCAAAGGACATGCGCCCATCCTGCTGCTGCTGCTGCTGCTGCTGCTGCGGGAAGCCGGAAGGAGGAGCCATCATGTTGGGTGCAAACTGCGGCTGTGGTGAGGGAGCCGCAGCCGGGGGTTGAGCGCTTGCAAAGGCCATATCGGAGAGGTCAAAGGCCACGCTGACGATCCATTGAGCCTCGCCCTCGTCGCCAGAGAAGAACTCGAGCAAGTCTTGGAGCTGGCCGGGGTTCTCCTTCTCCAGGAAGCCCTGAGCACGTCCCGTCTTGCTCGGGTGCCAACTGAACTGAGGACGACGTCCGCCAAATTCAGCTTGCTTGGCCGTCACGAGAGCTTCCCAGGCCCCGTGGATGAGTGGCTGATGCAGGAGGCCGTAGATGACCCTCGAGTGCATCCACTCGGCCTTGCCCAGGCCAGACTCGAAATGCCGGGCCACGTGCTCGACGTGACGCTCGCGCGCAGGGTGAAGGGCAGAGCAGAAACCACAGGCCCAGTACTTGCGCTTGCGGAGGAACTTGACCACCTTTTCTGCGTGGGGACACGTCTTGCAGCCGTGGCACTGCTTGTGGTGCTGGTTGAACGAGTTGGAGCCCCAGAAACTGCGGTTGCAGCCTGGCTCGGGACAGGGATACTTTCTCCAACGCTCGTGAAACTCATCCTCGTGACGCTTCCAGTCATACTTTCGCTTGAAGCTGGTCTCGCACGAGGTACACCAGTAGATGTTGGTCTTGTTGGCTGAGGAAGAAGCGGCGGGAGTCATGGGAAGCGACGCTTGGGTGCGCGAAGACGAAGCCGATGCCCAGGACATGGATGACCGTGCAGAGTTGACCGACCACACAGAAGCATGGCCAGAGGATCCGGAGCTGGTTGAAGAGACGGAGATGCGAGGACGGTGGTGGAGATACGGCATCGGTGGCGAGATGAAGGTCGAGGCATCAGACTTGACGATGCCGCCCGCCGCAGCCGCCCGCGATGCCTGGGCCTGGGGGGCTCCGGGCATGGAACTGGGGGCTTGCGGCAGCACGGCCGCTGCGGCCCAGGCCCTCGACACATCGTCGGCGAAGGAGGAGGGCTCTGTTTTGATTATTGCGATGGAAGGAGGTGCGCCGTTGACGGGAGACGTCGAGCTGGCGATGGTGCCGGAGCTGGAGACGGGAATGGGAGAGGTGGCGGCGGATGAAGCCGACAGAGACGCGACGGGAGAGCTGTGGACGGCGGCGGAGACGGGCGTAGGAGCCTGGTTCTGAGGAGCGAGAGCCGAAGCCTGAGGAGACTGCAGGTGATGCGAGGGCGAGACAGAGACGGGGTGAGAGAGCAGCGGCGAGGGGATGGGAGTGGCGGTAGAGGCCGGAGGAGTAGATGTAGATGCGGATGGCGGTGCCTGGCCGGGGAAGGAAAGCTGGAGAGAAAAGGTATCGTCGTCAACCCATTGGTGAAGCAGGTCCTTGGACAGACCCGAGTCGATCAGGACCTGCAGGTTCTTGCGCGCCTCGACGAGGACATCCTGAGGAGTGGCCGAGTCGAGCTGCTGCTGCTGTTGCTGCTGTTGCAACTGCTGCTGGAGCTGCTGCTGCAGATGTGGCTGCTGAAACTGAGACACCATTTGAGACTGAGGCTGGCCCAGCTGGTGGAGCTGGTGAGACTGCAGAGTTGGGTCCATTGAGAGAGCGCCTCACATCTGACGGCCCCGGTGAGCTGGGAATGGTGTTGATCCTCCTCTTGTTCCTTTTTTGGTCTTGTTCTATTCTTCTTCTCCTTGTCTCTTGTTGTCGCAGCAAATAGATGGTAAGCGAATGGCGGCTGTTGCGCTGCGTTGCGTTGATTTTCTGGGTTCGAGCAAAGCGGAATGGCGGTTTGTTTGTTTGGTTTTTGGTTCGAAGGCGCAACCAGGAAATTGGACGAATTGGGAGAAGCGAACGAGGAAGCAAAATCAAAATCAAAATCAAAATCAAAACGAATAAAAAACCGAAGCACAAAAATCAATAGAAACACACAAGAAAACGAGTGAAGTGAAGAGTAAAAAGAGCGAGGAGTTGTGCGCGAGAAGAGACAAGAGACAAGAGAGAACAGGGAGGAAAAGCAGGGCGAAGGATAAGGATAAGGAGGAGTAGGAAGAAGAATGTGCGTGTGAGAGCGCGAGCAATGGGAAGGTGAGGCCGGGCGGTTGTGGCTGCGGGAGGGAAAGAGAAGAAAGGAAGGAACGGCGCCTGTACGAGAGTACGCCGCGCAAAGTACTGCCAGGTACGGAGTACTGGTGCAGAGGTACTTTGCAAGGTAGTGCCGTGGCCTGGGGACCGCTGCGGAGTAACCAGTACGGGGCCGGTACTTTGTCGCAGGTACACGTGCTAACGGCTGGCCAAGGCTCCGGCTGCGCGAGCGTGCTAGCGGGCTTTAGCAGGGCCCAAGTAGCTTCTAGTACCTGGTTTAGCGCTGCAGCTGGCCTTCAGTGGGCAATCGCAGCGCCCGGGACAGCCCGTGAAATTGTAGCAGGATTAGGCGAGCCCAGGAAATCAAATAAAAGCAAAATCGAGAGGCACAGAGAGGCGACGAGGGGCTGCTGTAGCAAATAGAGTGGCGGCAGCAGAATCGAGGCTAGCGTGGGCTATTTTGTTTTTCTCTGGTGTTTTTGCTGTGCTGTTTTGCGCTGTTGGCGACTGAATTGCTTGCAAATAGTACTAATTGAATTAGAATGGATCAATAATCGAGACCTGGAGCAATGATGACTTGGCGGATAGGCGCTGTAGGCTCAGCGGAGAGAGAGGTACAGTACAGTACAGCTGAGGTACTTAAGCGGCTTGTAGATGTCTTGTGCTGCGTCGCACAAACGGTACCGCCGACCGAGGTACTCGTGCTACCCAGCAGGTACCTTCTAAGCTTCTCTCTTCTGTGTCGGGGGGGTTTTCAGGCCTTTGGGCAGGGAGAGGTAAGACACAGAATCATCATGTTAATAAAAATCATAAAACCAATGCCTACCTACCTTCAATTGTAGTAGTACATGTGCTTGTTAGGCAGAAGAGGCGGTAATCGCCGTGATAGGTAATAATCGAATGCAATATAGAATATAGTAGGTAATAAACGGGCTGAAACAAGGCGATGGCCAGTACGGAGCCAAGTAGCGCCAGTTGGCACCGCTAGAAGCAGCACGATACGATATGATACGGTGCTGGGTGGGCAAAGGGAAAGAACAAGGCCCCGAGCTTTGCGTGTATCGGTATCGGGATGAGAGAGGGGGAGGAGATGGCGAGATGGAGACGGAACGGCGGAGAATGGAGAGATAAGGAAAGGACGCGGGAAACAAGGAGGCCGAGAGCTGGAGAAGAAGGAAAAAGATGCGCAGACCAGGCCAGACCAGACCAGACCAGACCAGACTGGGGGGGTCGGTTCAGGCATAAGATTGAACAGATCAAGTGAGTCCAAAGCAACCGTACAGAGTACATACATGGATCAAGTCCAGCCCAGCTCCAGTCCAGCTCAGAGGGCATGGAGTTTGCCTTGCTCGGGGCCAATCCATGTCTCTTTTTGGGCGTGGAGAATGCGTGCAATCAAAAATCAAAAAAAAAAAAAAAAAAAAAAAAAAAAAAAAAAAAAAAAAAAAAAAAAAAAAAAAATTAAAAACACCCCCGAACGGATTAGCGGTGGATTGTCCACCCTCTCCTGCAAGATGTGAGCCTGTCTGTATGTATGTATGTATGTATGTACGAGTAGTAATGGTTGATTGATTGGGCCTTGCGCTTGGGGGCTGAATGGACCATCATACAGAGGTACTGTAAGGCATCATTTGCAGCTACTAAAGCAAAAGCAAGCATTCCAGTTTGGAAGCATGTGCGAGGGCTCGATCGCGGAGAGATGCGGCGGCAGTACTGGGTACATGCCCATGTAAGAAGGAATGGGGGGAGGAGACGCAGGCTTGGCCGCATTACGATCAGGATATGTGTGTATATTGTACAGGCCCTGGACTGCAGCACAGCCAATGGAACGGGCAGCCTCAGCAAGTTGGCAGAGGAGAAAAGAGGAGACGGTGAGGCCCAGAGGAGACAAGACGACCCGACGATGCAAAGTAAAAAAGGCAGTGCAGGCGAAAGGCAGCGAACCAAGGCGCCGAACCAGATGCAGATGCAGACGCAGACGCAGACGCAGACGCAGACGCAGACGAGAACGAACCAAAAAGACAAGCGGCTAGGCAGAGGCGAGAAAAGGCAAGCGAAGGGCCAGGGGAAGAAGCTGGAATTTGAATTTCTGATTGCCCAATTGTTTGTCTCTATCCTCGCAAGAGTTGAAGCCATGCAAGCCCCGGCGGTTTATTGGCAGAAGCTGAAAAACAACAACACGATGCATCCCGGGCTAGCCTCGATGGACAAGAGAGAGAAAAAAATGACGAGGTAAAATTAAAACAACAACAACAACAACAACGATAAAATACACCAGACATCAAATGACGAGAGAGAAAGCAAGCTACCTAGTAGGGCGCTACTCCAGAGCTAATACAGGTACCACGCCCTCACTCTTACCTGTTCCGGGCCAAGTGCTTCTCTTGTGTGCGTGCTACTGCACCCTGGATCCGTCCGGCTGATGAATGGATTTGTAACTTGTGCTTGGATCGCGTCGGGGGGGGAGGAGAAAACATTAGACGCAAGTCCGTGCTGGTTTAGCTGATGTGCCCCCCGTGAGGATGATGCTTGTCCTTGCTCCCCAAGTTTACTGCTTGTCTGGGCAAAGTGCGAAAGGCCCGGCACTAGCACTCGACTCGGGTTAAATTGCTCGCAGCTCTGGGGGTACAGGTAAGAAGAGAGAGAGAGAGAGAGAGAGAGAGAGAGAGAGAGAGGATTTGCTTTTTTTTTTTGATTAATCTGTGAGGTAGGACCGGGCTTTATTGCCTTGAGACTAAGAGCTTGGTTGGTCTCGCGGGTCCGCCTAGGAAGAAGGATGGGCGGATCCCGGTGAGAATGTCTTGGATTTGGGGCCTTTTTTTTGCTCTGCTTGCAGCTTGCTGCAGGTCTTGGATCGGCATGGGGAGGGGAACGGCATCTGTGTAAGATGGATCAGTCAGTCAGTGGCTGTCAGCGCAAAAGAGAGAGTGAGTGAGACAGACGAGATGAGAGACGAGAGACAGCGAGCCAGAGAGACAGAGAGAGTGAGAGACTGCGGTGCGTTGCTGCGGTGCCTGATTCGTGCGAGCGAGCACAAGCACCTTTGCGTCGGTGCTACCGTGGGCTGTTTATTTCCTCACTGTCTTTTGTCTGGCTGCCTTGTGAAGGTAAAGGTAGCATGGATGCATCTCAACGTGTGATTACATGTACATTACATTGATACTGCTGCAGCTCTGTCTCAGCCGCGTACAAGACAAGTTACTCGTACCAATCATGAACCCATCGCCATCTCCAGCCCGTTGATGTCACCTCCATCGGACTTGCGTGCTCCTCCATCTCCATCTCACCGCCCGCAAATCTCTGTCGATCAAATAGAAACCACGACAAGGGACCCCCCAAGAAAAAAAGGAATCAGAATAGAAAAGAAGAAAAGAAACGAGCAATGACGATGCCGTTCCCACTTCTTCTTCTTGATGTAGCCCCCGTGTTACCAGCAATAGCAGCAATCCGTGCGCTCTCTAGCGTGGCAAGCCAGCAATTCCCATCTCCGTTTTTGCTTTTTTTCTCCATCTCCCATCTCCCCCGTTCTCCATGGATGGCATCGTATGTACTCACAAGTACGCGGTACCCGTATCGGTACATGGAGAACCATGCAGCCATACATTAGGTACTGGCATGTACTCGTACCAATGGGAAAGGCAACGTGAGGTAGTACTTTATACGGAGTAGACAGTGTGCATGGGCGGCTGCGGATTGAAATCTTGTTGGTCCATGTGTAAAAATACGCGTTTACACAGCTCGTTCGGTGTTAATCAATGTCTCTCTGTAATTTTGCATTTTAATCTACCAGCCTGTCAATGCTTAATTGCTTTTGACTTCGGCGATTACTACGGAGTTCAACAAACCTTGGCCTGCTGAACGGCTGGAAAATGCTGGGCCGTGACTGGTTCGGGTAGGGTGATATCGATTCCTCGTCCCCTACCACACACACTTTCTTTTTTTTGTGTCCTTTTTACTCTCTCTTTTCTCTCTCTCTGTCTTCTTTTCTTTTTTTTCGTTTAGCTCAGGGGTGCGCGGGTGTCTTGAGCTGTCTGAGTGTACAGTAAGAGTGTGTGTGTGTGTGATTGTGTGTGTGAGTGGGAAATCAGAGCTGTGTGGCAGCAGGGATAGCCATGGCTTTCTCTGCCACGACACACACAAGGACCGAGAGAGTGAAAAAAAAAAAAAGACAGTCAATAAACGGCACCAACACGCTGCGAACCAATGACAGCATGCAGCCCCTGTCGCTCCATTTCTGCGCCAACTCAATTTCATACAAAAGGGAAACACAACCAAGAGAACAGCGTCAAACCCCCTGTTGGAGTAGCACTCGTAGTAGCTCGCAATAACCCGCGGAGGCGCGTCTAGCCAAGGCCCAAGCAGGCGACGGGTCGCATTTACTGAGATGGTCGATGCTCATATGCATCTCATCAGCGCCTGTGCCTGTGCCTGTGCCTGTGCCTGTGCCTGTGCCTGTGCCTGTGCCTGTGCCTGTGCCGTACGCTCGGGCTTTGGCTCGTCTCTTGCTTACCTTCTGTTTTCTCTCTGGTTTCTTCTTCCCCTTCTTTTTTCCCCCTTGCTTCCCTTTTGCGTGGAACGTGAGAAATCAACGGGGGACAGGGGGGGCTGCTGCTGCTTACAGAACTGCACGGCACGAGAGAAACCGTTTTGGTTTGCCGGCCAGGGATGAGCGGACGAGAGTGAGTCAAATGTCTCAGCCTCTTTCTGCAATTGTTCAATTCAAAAGAGGGACAAGGGAAAAGGGAAACGAGCCCAGCCCCAAAGAAATTTCTTCAATCCACGAGCTGTGTTTCAAACGGCTGAAACCTTTTGCGACGATCTCTTGGCCGGAATCAGCAATTAGCCAGGCACATCGACACCATCTCATTTTTTTTTTTATCTTTCCTTTCTGATCTTCACTCACACTAATGCACCGTCGACACCACAACTCTCTCTCTCTCTCTGACCTTGTTCCGCCTTTCTCAATTTCTTTTTCTCTTTCTTCATGATCGACTTGAGCTAAAGATTTGAAAATACTTCAAACCATCGGCACAGAACTAAGTCGCGCGCTTCTAGTGAAAAGCTGCCGCAGATCCAATGGCGATGGCCTTCTTGAAACACTTGAGCTGCGGCTGAGTTCGGAGCTACTCGCTTTAGCACCAGAAACAACATCAGCCAAAAGCCCATCATCGCGAGTCCCTCCAAGTAGAGCCCAAGTACCTC
Source organism: Trichoderma aggressivum f. europaeum (assembly GCF_033847375.1). NCBI lineage: Eukaryota > Fungi > Ascomycota > Sordariomycetes > Hypocreales > Hypocreaceae > Trichoderma > Trichoderma aggressivum. Next base: position 337,782 of record NW_026946391.1, read on the forward strand.
CTTCTCGTCTCCGTGACGCCCGTATTTGGTAACAGTAATCACGAGCAAAAACTTGGCAGTAGTTGAAACATCAAAACGCTCAAACAGGCTCCGTCATTCGTGAGATTTGACGATGGAGGATAAAAGCGCTGCTAGGCGCTGTCATACAACCCGCGCGTCATAAACGGGGATCCCCCTTCCACTCCCCCCTTGTCTTGAAAATACGGAGTGCTCCGTATTACCATTTTCCCCCATTCCCGCTCCGTAATGGGCTCTACGCCGAATCGAGATTTGCCCATCATGTCATGGCTCATCTCATTCCCGTACAGTAGGAGCACCACTGTAAAACTCTCTTCGAAATCTGGTCTGATGTATGATGTAATGCCAATGCCCAGAAGATGTTGACTCTACCAAAAGCACCCGTGGTGATGCATCTCTCATGCACAAATCTCGGCTTCGACAAGCTTCCCCAACTCAAAAGGAGCAACGCTCGACGCCAAGCAAAGTACTGCAATCATATGAGCATGGGACCATGATACAGTCCAAGGTTGCATCTCCAGCACAGCCTCAACATGGCAATTCTCGTAACGGGCTCTACAGAGTCGGCTCATTATCAGTCGGAGAAACAGACCAGACCAGAATGAAAACAAGAAACACCCAGAGGCCAGAGCCAGCTCCAGAAAATCCCCCATGCCTGACTGACTAAAAAAAAAAAAAAAAGCCCCTGGCGCAGCCGCGCTGTCGGAGATAGATTAGGCTTCCCAATTTTTTTCCCTCTTCCGCAGCAACATTGAAAGGTTGAGAAGCCGAGGCACCCACCAGTAAAGTCGGCTCTCTCTCTTGAGAATCCTGTCGCGAGTTCTCGGCGATACGATATCAACGAACAGTAAGGTAGTTAACGAGACTGTTCGTAAGAGGAAGCTCATCTACCAAAGATTTGCACACACGCACCCAACAAGCGTCTTACACGCATCAAGAAGCGTAGCATCGCCCAAGCAAATCCAATCCTTCGCTATTCCCGCGCGAGGCTGTTCCCCTTCAATGTCACCCTTACCACCACCCCCTCCCCTTCAACAACCAGGAAAAGAAGCAGAGCTCAGACAAAGATATCCAATCTTGAAAGCCACGTTTTTTTCTCTCCTTCTCCCCCCCTCCCATCTCTCCACTTTGGTCGCGAAGCCAACCGGCACGTTTCCCTTGATGGTTTCTTCTTGTTCTTTCGCCCCCCCGGCATAAGTTCTTTTTCGACGCTTACCCCTGCCAGGCTGAAGCTCCTGTCATTTCTTATCATCATTACAAAGACAAAGCCACGAAAGAAGAAAACCACCGGTCTCTTGTTTCTTCATTCTATTCCTTTCCGAATTATGATAAGCCAGCCAGCTAGCTAGTATTAGAACATAAAAAACCCCCTCGTGGCATGCCCTTTCACGTTTCATCATCTCCTCCTGCCCCCTAGTCAGGACTGCCTTCCCTTTGCCACCCCCAAATCACACAAACCTAAGCCACGTCTATCTATAGACACCACGCGTTCGTCTTTCGGCAAAGAAAATGACTTCCCAAGATCCTCCATTAACGCATAAACTCATCAAAAAAGAAAGAAGAACAGGTCCACTTCCCGCTCCGACCCGGATCCCTTCTCCACGGAAAACGTGTCAAAGTGGAAACAAGGGGAAGAGCCAAAAACCCTGAAAGTCTTTCTTGTGAATACGATGAGGAAATGAAAAAGCCACAGTGGACAGCCGATTAATAATGCCTGCGGAGAAAGAGTCTGCAAACAAGGTTGATGACTGATTGATCACATCATTGTATGCCAAATAAAAAAAAGAGCAAGGGGATGGATAAGTCGTATGAATTGTGTGATGTCGGACCACGAGGTTTTTTCGCCTGTCAAGCAAGGGTTCGTAAATTAAAGATTGCGCTTCTCGCTTCGCTTACCCAGCAGCAAAAGAAGTTTGACGAGAGAAATTACGTTGAATTAAAATCACGTCACATCACATCAAGGTCAAATCATGGAAGTTCCTTGATACACATGTTACCAGCATCCTCCTGCATGTGTTTGTCTGTTTGTCTGTTTGTCCAGTTGTTTGTTTGATACAACAACTTGAGCACCGCCGCCCCCTGAATTAATAAAATAGAGCAAAAAGCGTACTCCGCAAGCCATAGATAGATAGGACAGATAGTCGATAGATGATACAAGTTGACAAAAGAAAAGAAAAAGAGCTACAAACATAGTCTCGCCTCCCCGACTCAAACAGGTATACAAAGAATTCCCCTTCTTTCACAAGTAAAACCACACTTCAGAATAAAATAAAACGAGCAGAATCAGTCCCGTCCAGTCCGCCGCATCAAACACAAAGCAGGAAACCTCTCGTAGCATGACCAAAACCCTTCGTCTTTTCCCCTCAAAGAAACACCAACAACACAAGCATCAATGCAATACCACCACCAACCAGGATAACGCTTCGTGTCTATGACGAAAACAGCTCTTCTTGCGCTCGCTGCCCATGGCTATTCTTTCTTCCATGGTATCCCGAAAGCTTTTCTGTCATCTCCGTTCGACAGGGACAAGGGGGCCGGAGCACGTAAAAAGCAACCAGGATATATAGTATCCTCCTCCTCACCCTTGCCAGCCTATAGCTTCTCGTTTAAAAAGAAGAACAAGAAGAGACAAAGAAGCAGCGCAGAGATGCCGCGGCGTCTGCCAAAGTGGCCCCCCAGCCAATCCCCGGGTTGACATCCATCTCCCTCTCCACTCGTATCTCCGCGAATGCCGGCGGCTGCGTCAGATTTCGTTTGTAAATGCTGTTATCACGATGCCTGTGCCTGTATTACAGCGGCCCTCTTCTGTGTCTTGGTACTGACAACAAGTGAACCGCTTAGAAAGAATTGTCTCAAGTTTCCTCCCTTTTCATATATAGAAATAACAGCCTGTACGCCTTTCCCCCCCTCAAGTCCAGATGAGTCCAGTCCGGTCCAGCCCAATCCAGTCCTATCCGCTTCGCTCCGAGACCAGAATCGAACCGTATCACATATATATATATATATCTCGCCAAAAGATGAGACAAAGTTGCGCAATGTGCTTCGGTAGCACCAATACAAGTTATATAGCGAGAGAGAGAGAGAGAGAGAGAGAGAGAAGATGAATGAGCGCCACCGCTCCATGGTCTTGCTCGAACAACAGTCGATCAGCCACTCGTGCTGAAGTAGTAATTCTCCCACAGATATTCGTAGTCCTGTAGGATTCCGCCGATGAAGCCCGGCATTCTGCTCGTCACCCCGTTGACGGCCCCCTTGGTCACGTTCTCGTAGAAAGCACCGCGCATCATCCACCAGATCATGGCCCAGCCTCTCTTGTTCCATTCGTCTCGCTCCAGCGCCGAGGTTCGCAGGCTGCGCTGGCGGAGCTGGCGAGCGACGTATTCGACCGCCACGCCCACCAGCCACGGCGTCCACGACTTCTTGTTCTTTGTCCTGGCCAGCGCCACCGCGTAGATCAAGGGCGTCAGGATGTGGAGCATCTCGGCAAACTGGCCGCCTCCTTGCAGAGTGTTGAGGAGCTTGTTGGCAGGTTTGATGTCGTCGGCCGTCAAGACGCGCCCCAGCAGGTACGAACCAACATCGCCAGGGTTGGGCAACGACGGCAAGCTCATGCCCGTCCGCGGCATCGTCCATTCCTTCTCGTACGCGGACTTCGGCGGCGTGCTGCTGCTGCTGCCGCCGCCGACGAGGACGGCGGATCCGTCGGGCGAAGTCTCGTCCATCAGCTCGCTCTCGCTCCTGGCCGTCACCAGATCCTCGTCGACGTCGTCGTCCTCGGGGATGGGCTCTCGCTCCGGCAGCACCGGCGTGACGAGCGGGCGCGACCGCGTCACGCGCAGCAGGATGAGGCGGCAAAAGGCCTTGATGGCCTCGAGCAGCACGATGACGTTCCACCGGGACTTTTCGCCGCCGCGCCGCTTGGCGCTCATTTCGCACAGCAGCTCCGTGTAGACGACCATCTGCAGCACCATGGCTATCCTGCGGTACGTCTTGCTCTTCTGCGTCCAGTACCGCGTGTAGCGCGCATGAGCCGACCGGACCGGCGGCGTCGGCAGCTTGGACACTGCCTGCGAGAGGATGCCGTCGTGGTAGAGCGACAGCAGCTGGACGCCCGAGTGAATCGACTCGGAGGCGATTTCAGCATCGCGAAAGCGGCCTTTTTTGGGGGGGGTGAAGCAGCAACAGTTAGTTCAATGTACGGTCTTGAGCAGAGGAGGGAGGGAGGGGGAGGGAGGGGGAGGGAGGGAGAGAAACAAACCTGGAATGATGTACGTCAAGCTCCTCAGCGCGCTCTCAATCTGCGACACCTGGCCGGCGTTCTTGGTGATGAAGTCGTCGTACATGCCCAGCCATTTCGGCGGCATCGACAGGATCTGGCCGGCCGTTACGCGCCGCTGCGGCCGATTGGGCGCCGGTTTTGTTGCATTTGCCGGCATTGCATCTGCTTGCTGCGCCTGTTTGCCTTGCTCGTGTCTCGTCGTCTCTGGATGTCCTGAATCAGTGCGTCCTTTGCACGTTCTATCGCGTGTCGCCGTAGCTGTGACTCCGGGCTCTTCTTCGCAGACGCCGAGCGCTTGATTGTTTGTATGTTTCGCGTCCCGCCTATTGTGCTCCCTCGTAGTCGCCGAGCACCATGTCGAGGCGGCGGTTGGGCGATTGGCGGTTGTTTGTTGTTTGTTGTTGTCAAGTTGAGATTTCAGCTCCCATGATACCGGGAGATGACGCTCAGTGGAAGCCGAGGTACGAGCCATTCATCAAACGCCCCTTGTGGCGCACGGCCGAGGAGGTGCTTGTGGCTGTGGCTGGGGTTGCTGAATGCGGAATTGCTTACCCTGCATCTTGCTTGTGATTTTGGGGGGAAAATCACGGTGCTGTTTTACAAGGCACTGATGTACGAGTAGGAAGAATAAATAATGGATAAGATAGACTGTTTCCTAGAGCTTACACGAGTATGCTATTTGAAGGCTACTTACTGTATGGATACATTGTATGTGGACGGTCGAATATCCGAACCAAGGTACATGAACAATGTGACCCGTTAACCGTTGATCAAAAGACCAGCATCACATCATATATAAAGGTAATCACAAAAAAACAAATTGGTTTATTCCTTTTACTATATACCAAATTCCCTCCACACCATAATAAGTCAAGTTCCCGATGGTATCCTAACCCAGTCCGCGTCCGTGAGGCGCACCGCTTCGTTTATATGTACGCAACCCCGAAGTATTACTACAATAGAAATGAGGAAAAAAAGAAAAAAAGGTAGCAGAGGCATCAAATCTTGATGAAACCAGCCTGCTCCAGCTCCGGGCCAATAGGCAGCAGCGGCCTTCCCTGCATCGGAAACGGCCAGAAGAGCGGGTTTTCCGCCGTCTCGGCCGTCTTCTTGATGTTGGGCGCCTGCAGCGTTTCCACCATCTCTGCGCTGGCCCCCCAGCCGCACATAAAGTCGCTCTCCTGAACGTTTGGTGCAAAGAAGTTGAGGCTGCTCGAGTAAGGCCTCACCAGGTTGTCGGGGTCCTCCGGCGGCACCTTGTCGCCGTCGACATTGACCTCAATGTTCCACTTCTTGGCCAGGTATCGCAAGATGTTCAGCGCTTGCTCGGCAAAGTGGTGGCACGGCGCCATCTCCGTCAAGTCCGCAATGCCCCGGCTGAGGGCCTCGGACACGCGCGGGTCTATTTTGGCTGCCTTCTTCATCTTCTCTTCGCTGGTTTCGGAGCCGTCGCTCTTGACCATGCTAGCGCCTATGGCCAGATGCATAATGGCTGACGTCAGGACGAAATATGGGACAAATGACGGCGTCCTACGGAGCGTATAGAGCTGGGCATACGAGGTTAATAAGCCCTGGATCGCGTCGGCAGCCTGAGAGCAAACGTCTCGCGGCGAAACCTTGGACCCGATGATGCGGAGCTTGATCAGGGGCCTGAACAGGAGGAGGATGGCGAAATGGTAGTACATGCTGTTTCCCCACAAGTCACAAAACATTAGCATCAAGTAGCCGCGGATAAAGGGGTCAGAGGAGAGGAGAGGGTTTCCTGCTTACTGAGCAAACAAGACAGCCGGAGTAAAGTTGTGTCCCAGCCTCAAAACCTCGGGGATGCGGTCGTACCAGTTCAGGTACTGAGTGTAAATATTCAAGAGGTCCCGCGCGGTAAGGGGCCTCCCGGGAGAATGAAGAACATAAAGGGACTGGTGGACAAGCTCACTGAGCTCGCAAAAACACTTGTAAACTGAACGTACATTGGATGGCTGTTCGCAAGACCGTTGCAACGGCTCGCCTTCGGATACGTCATCGTCAGCATGTAGGCCCTTACTATTCACTCCAAAGGTAGTCGTGCGATCCTCACCGTCGTCGGTATACGGTACCCAGAGCGAGGCTTCTATGTCGCCGATGATGGCCGGTTTGGGTGGCAGGTGAGGAAAGCACGAGCACTGGGGAAGCGAGCCCGTGGCCAGAGACCATGCACTGGAAGAGGGGGGAGATTCAGGTTAGATTTATTTGTTCAAAATGAGAGGTGATTGATTGCCAGACTCAAAAGAAGAAGAAAAAAGAAGAAAAGAAGAAACTCACTGATCCAAGGCAAAAGCCCCCCAAAAGGTGGCCGACTGGACAGCCAGCTCATCCTCGTCGTCCTCGTCGTGGATGCGATGCAGGCCCATCTCCACAGCGAGCCTTATGCTCTGGCCGGCGTAATACCAGCTCTCCGAGTCACGGCCACAGCTGGCCTCGCGGATCGACATGATGCCCAGGGCCTGGATGGTGGTCAACGAGTGGTGGTCCGTCTCCTCGTTGAAGAGTCTCTGGCTTTCCTTGAAGAAGTGATCGCCGGAAGAGTAGGGGTCGTTGGGGTTGGCTCTGGTCATGGGCTGGGTGGAGAACCGACAGCCAAGGGCGAGCAGCGCATTGACGAGGATTGGGGAGCAGTACCGATGTCTTCCCTCCTGGAAATCGCGGAGAAAGTGCTCTTTGCTGAGCGAGGCAAAGGTGGGATACTCCCAGCAAAAGTACAGGGCCAACAGGTGCTGGACCAGGTTGAAGTCGTTGGTGATGCTGGTCCAGGTCCCGGCCGGCTGCTTGATTTCGGGCTCGTTGAGCGGCGCCAGGACTTGCTCGATCCCTCGGAATCGGTGCATGCCGTCGGTGAGGTGGTCGGTGTGCATGCTCTCTGCCCACGAGCCAACCCGCGACTGTGGCGCAACGCTGATCTCAGAGGTCCAGTTCATCAGGTCCGGGTGAGAGCCGCTCCGGGTCGAGCCGCCCTGGCTTTGCGACGAAAAGTGCCAAGGGCTGACCGGACCCCCCATGTCCATGGGAATCGACCCGGGATCCATTGTGAGGGACATGGTCGGAATGGGAGCTCCAGAGCCGCCATAGGCCATGGCCAAGTCGTGGCCCATCAGGGTAGGATCAGCATGCTGCGCATAGATCGAGTCCGTGGCGGCCCCGGTGACATTGACGCCCCCGAGCCACTCGGAGATGCTGTCGACGGACTGGCCTCCGCGAAGGCGCGCCAGCACCTCTTCCCACAGATGCGGCTGTATCAAGGCGCCAAAGACTTGGTCGGAAGAGCGCTGGCGCAGGCGCAGGGACTCGATTTCCGTACGCAGGGTCTCTTTGGATTGGCGAACGGGAACTTCGTAGACGCAGTCAGCGTCCTTTGTGGTTTTGCAGCGCGCGCAAGGCTGCTGGCCGTCGCACTACAAGATGCAAAGCCGCGTTAGCATTTCGATTACGGGACCCTTTGCGTGAAGCAGGGCATTGGGCGGGCGAGCAGCAAGGAGCACACGCGACCAAGCTGACGCCGACATGGCAATGGATGGATGGCGTGTGTGCTGCCTGTCTTTGGCTGCTCTCTTTCTCTCTTACCTTGGCTCGCTTCTTGCGGCATTCCGTGCAGGCATTGGGCGTCACAACCCCCAGCCCACGCCTGCGCTTAGACAGCTGGAGCAGCGTGTTGGACGTCGACGGCCCGGCCTGTGTCGTCTGTGACTGCGGCGTCGTGTCGCTCCTGGTGCCGGCGCTGGTGCTGCCATGGTCGTCGTCCGCAACGGCCTTGGCCTTCCCCTTCCCCTTGTCCGCCGCCAGAGGGCGCTTCGGGGGTGTCGAGCCCTTCTTCGGCATGGCTACAGGGCAAGTTGTTGAAAGGCTTCAACTCAATGCTTCAGCGATGGGGAACCAGGGCGGTTGCAAGGCTCGAGATGCGGTAGCTGCAGCCTCGTGGTGGGATAGACATGCTGCGGGGGGAAGCTATCCGGAGGGCCGACGAGTTCGGGGGAGGGAAGCAGGACGGAACTCGGAGGATGGAAAAGATGGTTGTGCGGGAACCAGCTCAGTGTCGAGGAGGCATCAGAGCCGGTATAAAAAGCACGATACGGACGAGGGTGAGGAGGACAATGTTTCTACCTATGCAAGGGAGAGGAAGCGTCCAGTCGCGATGGATGGAAGAGGCGACTCGAGCTTCGCCAAAATAGAATAGCGGGGCGGGCCAAAGCTGCAGTGGCCCCAGCACGTCAGAGCGCATTTCGTCCAGCCGCTAGAGCCCGCTATTCGACCACTAAAGCTCGGGGCCGATTCACCACTGCGCGGGCCCGGAAGCCGCTAAAGCCCACGGGGCAGCGAGGCTTTCCAGCGAGTGCGCTGTGCTACCATGTATGTACTCGTACATATCCGAGCCCGGCGATAGCGCCAACGTCTCTCGGCACTTTGGCCCGCTGGCGCTCTACTGTATCATTCAAGTCCCGTCTGGTCACACTTGATTGTGTGAACCTACCTCGCTCTCAAGTTTGATAACGCCAAAGATAACATCGATGGATTCAATGGAGTAGTGGCGCAACGCGTCAACTTGGGCTGTCCATGTTGATCGTGCCATCAGCCGGATAATCAGCAGGAAAACATGACGACAGCAGGCAGGGAACAAAACGAGGCGCTGCAACTCTGCACGCCCAAAAAGCAAAAACAGTTCAGGTTGGAGCGCTTGGCTGCCTTGCCTTTAATCTCGGCGAGTTACTTGTATCTCTGCCATTGGTGGCCTTGCGACTCTGGGATTCGCGGTGCATGCTCAACTCACATATTGATGCATACGAAGGTCGGTAGGCGAACTGATGGTCGTCCAGCAGGGCCCTGCGATAGGCCTTCCAACCCTTTCAGCGATACCGAGTCCCCACCAGCACCCTCCAGAATAGCAGCAGCTGCAGCCGCCCCCAATCCCGGGTGGGGGAGCCGGTACCTGTACGGAAGCCAGCGGAGGCGTAGCGTCAATGCCACAGGTGATACATCAACTCCAGGTTCAGCTCAGCCGGGCCAGGGTACCTGTACATACATGTAACCTCTGGGATTCCAGGCCCAGAGCCAAATCAAGTCAATGCAATAAAAAAAAAAGCAAGTCCCACGAATGCAAGGCGAAAACACAAGCGTTGTTTTCTCATTGACGTGTCACTCGCAAACTGCATCTCTCATTCGGTGTGGCTTTTTGTGATGCAGCCTTTGCCTTGGCATGGACTGCAGTGATATTGCTGTACGGGCATTGATGTACTCAATCAGGGACTCGTTGTTGCTGCTCGCCGGGCAATGATGCGCCATGAGGTCATTCGAGACTTGAGTGCTACTAAACGGTACCTGTCGTTACGCCTAGCTCAGCGTCGCACAAGCGCACAGCAGCTGTAGCGCCTCCCGTACTGCCGGGTAGCGGCGGTGTTCCGTAGGGAACCACTGATGTGAAGCAACTTCAGTGTACAGATACACTGGGCATTCAGCATAAATGCAAAAAGACATTTGATGTGCAGCCCAAGTCCTTTGATACATGTACGGATACTTGAAATATCTAGGTACCAAGGTGCAGCACCTAACGCAGCCTTGTGATACCCAGATATCTTTGTACTACCCTGAAGTTGCATCAGATCATGACGCGAAACACCAAATACTAGACGCGGGTTGCTCTGAATTCCGGTTCTCATAAATACTGAATAACACTTTTTGTTGCTCAACCTGCCCTTTTGCCATAAAAACTTGATTGCGCGATCCTAATCCCAGTTGCTCAGACCCTTATCCTTGACAAAGCCTTGCCGCCAACGCCACAACATGTAAAAATATGCAAGCCCATTTCCTTAGTGTACACCTTCGAAATGCACGGAAAGCAAAGCAAAGCCCAGTCCGCCGTTTGCCGTCTCATCTCACTGCCTATAGTACCTACCAGCGCAGAGAGCCCCCTAATCTTTCACCACCCCTGTCGGGACTTCGGTGGTACTTGCTGGGACTTGCTGTCCGCTCTCCCTTGCCTGGGCTTCGTCGTCCTACGGTGCCGTACTCGTATGGGAAGCCCGAGCCCAGACTCATCTTGCCGAGTGACATGTCGCTTTCGGCTCTGTCGTCCTCGATAAAGGCATACCGCTGTGATCTAGGCGTCTCGAACCGCGTCCGAAAGTGCGCTGGCGTCGTGTCTGGGCCCATCATGGGAACGTGAGAGAAGGCGGGCGGATGCGCTGGTGCCACTTGTGCCTTGGACCGTCCCCATCCAAGCATGACGTTGGAAAAGATGACGAAGACGGCAATTGTGGCAAACATGATCTGGAGAAATAACTTGTTAGCGACTTGGGCTGGGACTCTCTCGTCGAGTTGGTTTGCCCTATGCTCACCCATGCCTTGAGATTCATTGCGTCGGCAAACTCGTTGATCACCTCTGCAATCTGCTTGATCGTGACTCTGACGCGCATAATGGCGTCGGAATCTTGAGACATGCAGTCATACCAGTCGTCACACAGGGCACGCAGCGCTGGCAGGTCCCTCCTCTTGGCGCACTGGTTGCTGGTGTAGTGGTTTTGGCATTCTGTGATGCGGCTCATAATCTCCATCCGGGCCATCTCGTTGGCGTTTCGAACGTCTGATCGCACTGCGTCCACGACGCTCCATCCAAAGTACATGATGATGCCCATGATGAGGCAATTGAGGCCGAGCTGCAGCCACCTGTATATGTGGTCGGGAGCGCCTGGGTATCGATCCATTGTGCCCAGGGCGGACAAAAACCAGCCTTCGCTAGGCGCAAGAGTCGGGGCTGTCTGGTGCTTCTGCTGCGAGGAGGATCCGGGTCGTGACAACACTTTGCCTGGTGATGCGACTCGATAATCTGCCATGCTCGCCTCCGAATCTGACACATCGCCCTCCCAGTCTCGGGGCAAATGCCTGATGACGCTGCTAACGTCCTTGTCCATATTGTGCCGCTTCCGCTTCCTAAGCACCTGCAGCTCCTTATCCCTGCTCAGAGGTCGAAGCTCTCCTTTGCCCGCCGCATGCCTCCAAGGGGAGCTCCTGTTGTAGCGCGTGTTCTTGTCAATCTTGGTCGGAGTCGTGTTGCTGATGGTTGCGTCGCTCATGCGATCCGACTCGGGGGTGTCGTTGGGCAAGATGGAAACATCGGTTTGCGCTGGGCTGTCGTCGGCGCACGAGACGAAGGAGGCATCCGTGAACGAGGTCTCGGCGTCGGTAAAGGAGGTATCCGACTGTTCGAGCTTCCTCGGTGTTGTGAATGCAGGGTTGCGAAATGGCGGTGCCACAACCTGGGGGGCGAGCTGGGGAGTGAAGAATGATCGCGTGGGCGGTTTTGACGAGGGTGTCCCAAAGACAGAAAACGACGTCGTCGGGGGCGTTGTCGATGGCTTGAGAGTCGAGCCACCAAACACTGCGTTTCGCATCACGGTCAGCTTCCGTAGACTCAGCCGATTTGCAGGCCCAGAGCCTCCTGGCGCGAGCACTTACAGTTGTCTGATCTCTTCCTGGCCACCTGCGCAAACGGACTGGTCAGATCGACAGGCCCAGCGTTCTGGTACTCCCACTCCATGGGAGCTTCAAAAGTTCGACGCTCCATGGCGACGCTGGAGAAGAAAACAATGGTGATGATGCGCTGCGATGCGATGCGAGGTGAAGTGAAGTGATGCGATTCTAAACGAGCGAGGTGCAAAAGTAACAACAGCTTGTGCAATGCATGATCCAAGGTTCCGGGATATGCTGCACTCAATATGTAAGCGTCGACTGCATTGGATGTTTATTAGCTGTAGCACCTTGAATGCCGGGCATGTGCCAATCGTCAGTGGCAACCAATTAGCCCGAGCCAGAGTAAACAAAACCCTTGGCTTCAAGTTGGTGCCTGAGGCTGCGACTGCGCTAGTTCCGCCCCAAGAATGCTTATGTCATCAACGCGCTGCATCAAAGGCAACCAGATGGAATGAATCTTTTTCCCAGCTCAGGACAGTCTCACTTTCTGCTCAGGCCCAACGCATTCCGTTCGAATCTCGGATTCATTCCCGCAAGATTAGACTCACTCTTTAGTCACCGCCGTATTCTCTCACCTGCTGTCCCGACCAGCACGAGCTGAGCTTCGAACAATGTCTGACCTCGATTCGCCGGCCAACGAGCCAGTCGATGATGGCCAGGAGCAGGAATTCCTGGACGAGGTGGACGCTGCCGACTCTGACCGCGACTCGGATCTGCTGTCGGAAATCGACGAGAACCAGTTTGAAGATTACGATCCCGAGACGGCAAACATTGAGGATCGGCCGGTGGAGATTGACGAGGACATAGCCCGTACTCTCAAGGCCACCAAACGCAAGCGTGCCGAAGGGGAAAAGACGTCCAAGAAGCCGAGAGAGACTCGCCGCGAGAAGCGTAGAGAACGAGACGAAGATGCGTCCATGAACGATGGCTCCAGCGGCGAGGCAGAGAAGAAGCCTCGAAGGAAGCGGGCCGAAACCGAGAGGCGCCCGAGAGTCAAGCCCACATCCCCCCAGCCCGAGGAGAACGATGAAAACCTCACGCCGGAACAGCGACAGAATCGCGAAATCGACAGGGCCCTGGATGCGGCCATGAAGAGCCGTGGAGCTGCCCCGAAGCGCCGGAGAAAGGACGAGATTGTAAGTTCTCTCCCTTTGAGGATTCTCGTCGATGGATCTGGAAATTGACCGCCGATGACTAGGACCTCGAAGATGAGATTGACGAACAGCTGGCTGCGCTCAAGGTCCAGATGGAACGTGCCTGTCAGGCGGATAACCAAGCGCGTGAAGCTGGACAGCCTGCCCTCCACAAGCTCAAGCTACTCCCCGAAGTTGCTGGCCTTTTGAACCGCAACAACGTACAGCATGCCGTGCTCGACCCGGACACAAACTTTTTGCAGCATGTCAAGTTCTTCCTGGAACCGCTCAACGACGGCTCGCTGCCTGCCTACAACATCCAGCGGGACATTTTCACGGCTCTGACGCGTCTCAACATAGAAAAGGAGGCCCTTTTGAGCAGTGGAATCGGCAAGGTCGTCTTGTTCTATACAAGGAGCAAGAAGCCAGAACCCACCATCAAGCGAATGGCCGAGAGGCTGCTGGGAGAATGGAGCCGTCCGATTCTCAAGCGAACCGACGACTACAAGAAGCGCCACATTGAGACTCGCGAGTTTGATTACGAGTACGTGTATTCTCCCTCTTGCTGTTCTTCCATCCCCATCGCAGGTTTGCTAACACCATGTTACAGGGCTGCCAAGTTGGCTCAACGCCGCAAGACGGGCTCTCAGTTTACCCTGTCCCAGCGACCTGCTCAGTCCGCTCGTGATGCCGAACGCGAGCGGATGCTCGCTCCTGTTGGCGGTGGTAACCGGGCTCGCATGGTTAATCTCCCTGCTAGCTATACCATTGCTCCCAAGAGCACCTTTGACGGAACTAGAAACACCGATCACAGACCCCTTGGTGCTGGAGGTATGGAGGCTTTCAGAAAGATGACGCAAAAGAGCAAGAAGAGGGCTGCCTAGAGGGCGTTCTGAACATTGTGTGCCTTTTTTCTACCTGTATAACATGCCAGACATGATGATATCGACGCCATCAACCAAACGAGGCCAGGTTGCATACCGTTGTGTCAAGGGGATATTCTTTTTTATGCTTATTAATTCGGGGTATATCGTCCAACACTTGTCTAGGAGGGGGCATCCGGCGTTTTGGGAGCCAGGGGAGCAATAAATACTACGTGCAAGAATGCTTTTACGATGATTCGAAAATCTAAGTACCAAATGACACTTGACATATGCATCTGTGATGCCAAACGAGTGAACAGTAGCTTTCCTCGCTGTCAAGTCAGCCTACATATCAAGTAGCATAGCGTTTGAGAGGCACGGTTGAGGAGACACCCGCAATACTGTTTGCCATGCCGAACCCCCCGTTCTTCATAGGTAACTAACAAATATCTACCTCAGAGAGGATAGCTGCCACCTCATCAGCTCTAAGATTCTTATCAAACGACTGGTCTAGCTGCCTGAGGATTCCCGTTCCAGTGAGCTCCCCATGGAAGTCGACTGAGAAATCGCTGCGGTGAATCTTGGAAGTGATTGTCGCATAAATGGCTGGGCCGATCTCGCTGACTTCATAAGTAAACTCGCCGGCATCCCGATATACGCTGTCAAAGTGAATGCGAATCCACTCCCTATCCCACAAGTTGAACGGTCCGCAACCAATGGTCAGGTTGACGTTGATGTCGAGGTAGTCGTCGGTGAGAATGTACTCTGTTATATTCCACTTGAGGCCGAGATTGCAGATCTCGATTGGCACCGTTGCATTTCCTGTAATGTCCATGGGTGATACTTGGCGTACTTCATTGTCGTCGGCATAATGAACATGGAAATCGTTGGCCTCGTTATTCCAGCAGCACTTGGTCACATGGGTGTCGTCCGGAATACTTGGAGTCAAAACATGAGAGTTGTACTCGCATTTGCTTCCGGTAAAGGCAGCCCCTGGCTCGCCGTCAGTGCAGCAAGTTCTGCCGTCGTGAGAATAGGTGACTTGAGCTGCGCCGGAATTGGCTCTGCTGGCGATGCCGGCGCTGGAGAGCGAAGCCAGCTGGAGCACGGCGACAGCCATAGAGAGAAGACTCTTGGTGAAGATCATGGCGATAAGTAGGTGATTCTGATGAAGGTTAGCTATCCAGTCTCTTTGATGATGGAAATGGCTAATGAAGCAGGGGGACAAACTCTTGGGGCTCTAGATCTGTGGGATATAAGTTTTTGCCGACAGTAAAAGCTCAGCTGCCGTTGTTGTTCACCCGGTTTATAAAGGGATTTCCTACATCTTTTATAATTTTCCATGGCACGCATCTTTGACGGACCCTCTGTTCATGTACCATCTCATGCCTCCCCCTTATGACGGAAGCTTCGCCGACCAACTTCACTTCAGCGGTCCCAGATCACATCGATATGAGCTGTAAAAGTGACTGCCTCCTTGAACGGCAAGCTTTGGTTCTATTCCATCAATCGGGTGTCTTCATTTCTGCCATGATAGGCGTCGAGAAGTGATGTGCTGAGATGACTCGGGTGATAATCCACAAGGGCTACGACCATCTATCATGCGACCGGCTTTTGATTCAAACGCATTGGCAATCACATTTCTGCAAGGGGTCTCGTAGTATCGCGAGGGCTCTTCGAACATTGTCGGAGCCTCTGGTCAAACTGAGCATGTCTGGTCAAGGTACCTGGTAAGCTATGCTCCGGCCCCTATCTCATCATTTACTTCTGTTACAACGACAAACGTAATTGTCCTAGCTTGTCATGATCCAACTTATATTAAATCATTATTCACCTTTATACGAGTATCCTTTTGACGCTGAGTACACAAATGGCGACTTCGATTATCGCCTTTTGCTTTCCGACGTGGCGCTTTCCGAGCCGCCTTTGGTGACATCCGTCTTGTCGTTGACCGAGAAAAGGCTGAGACACGGCTGGTAAGTTACGTCACTCGGGTATCTATCTTATACTAAAATATTTGTCAACTACCTTATTATCAAGAAGGTCGTCCTGCCAGTCGTGTTTCTGACGACTGTAACACACGGGTGACTTGACAAATCATCACCTTGTTTTACAGCCTCAGCCTTATTCACGCAACGAAGAAGAATAGCATTGTCAGTTCGAAAGGATTACTGCATTTCGAAGCTCATGGATTTATGAAAAACTGGAAAGCCAATCTGCTACACCACAGAATACATAGTGACACCCCAAATCATCTACCTACTGGGTAGATAAGGTAGCATCTCGGCTGTCTCATTATGCACGTCACAGACCGGCATCTTCGAAGCTCAATTGTGAGTAACGGCCTGAGTACTCCATCTCTGACCAGATGTAGAAATGATCATCTTGGTGGCTATTGAGTTTATGATAAATGGCCTTTAGACAAATGAGTGAGGCTGAGTGGAAGCTACAGTCACCGAGCGCTGAGACATAGCCAAGGCTAATTTAAGTCCTTGGAACAATATGCCCCTTGAGAATGCAGCCCGTGACACATTTTTTTGAGTCACAATAAGATAATGGATATCATGAGGCGGGATTCCGAACCGCCATGTGAAACACCCAGAATCTCTTCACGAAGCGGCATATACTAAAGCGCTAGTTCGAGTGAAGTGAGACATGAGTAGTAGGTGGTGTCATTACGTGGTGGCCTCCAAATCGCTTTCTCTGTCATGAAAGAAGGCTGTTTTTAATCTCTTTCACTTCAAGTCAATGAATGATGAAAATTCACCTGCCAAACATAAGGAGCAATAACTTGGTGCATGTTATTCATGTTCGACTTCTCATTCAGCCTTTGACGTGGTATTCCATATATGAGGCTAAGATGGTGTCACAATACAGAGTATTTCATAGAACAGAAGAGAATTGAGCAATGGAAGAGTTATTGAATATAATTAGCTTTCAAATTTGCACAAACAGCGACACAGATGTGATCCCAGTCTTCTGGCAGTCTGTGTCCTGGTGAGTGTTGGCGATATGCTACTGTGCGAATGTGTCTGTGGTGAATCAACTACCAGCCCTAAATGGCCTCTCTTCTGACTGAGCTTCATCTCTTTTCAAGGGATAATGTTGATGAATACACCGGGATCAACATAAGTAATTTCAGCAATCTACAGATGAACAGAATTAATCGAGAATATGAAAATCTCAACGTAGCTCAGTTTGCTGCAACCTTGGCGAATAACGTCCACAGGCCAGCGGCTTTCCTAGCTGTTTACGTCAAATGAGTCATGATGTCCAGGCCCCTGAAGCTCCAGATCCGCTGCTAGACATCTGACAATGCCTGTATATGCATGTAAATGTATCCAATCGTATTCAGATTGCACCTACTGGGTAGAAATACTCGCTGTCCACGACATATGCATCATAGGTCCAATCCAAAGTACATTACCTAGGTACTAGGTAGTACCTAGTAGTCGCCTATCGTTTAGGCGATCCCTGTGACCTGTAAATCTGCAAAGCCCGCTAAAGCCCGCCTAGTACAGGAGGTGGGGCGCTGTATCTGCACGCTGGGCTTATCGATTGCTTGGTGGGGGACGACCTATGACTGACATCTCAAAATTTATTTCCAGTCCTTCGGCTTCCCACTATCAATCCCGTCAATCCCACTCCGAGCGCCGCGACGTCGCCTCTGCCCGGGCCTTTGGAAACCGAATCGATTATCATGTCTTTATGATCAACAGCGCAAATCCAAGCCCGGCAAAGACGAATCCCAATCCAAAAGAGGCGACACCATGGCGCACGCCGCATTTGTGAGCTCCACCAAGGAGCAGCTTGCGGACAACCTGCCCAAGCGCTTCAAGGGGATCAAGTTTGGCATCCAGTGAGTGTTTTGCTGTCTTGTCTCTGCCACAGGGAGCTTCTTTGGGGGTCACTGCTTTCTAACGGCGGCTGCTTGCCAGATCCAACCAGGACATTGTCAACCAAGGTGTGCTGGAGGTTTCCCAGCGCATGCTCTACGATATCGACAACAACCGATCCCCGCTCATCAATGGAGCTCTCGATCTGCGAATGGTGAGTCCTCAACTTCGGAAGCTGCTTGATATGCAAGCGATGCAACTGCCGCGCGTTATACAGCAACCTGCTGACCCTCTTGTCCCAGGGAACCTCGAGCAAGTCCGGCAAATGCGGCACCTGTCAAGAACCTCTCAAGTTCTGTATCGGTCACTTTGGCCACGTCCGACTGGCTCTCCCTGCCTTCCATATCGGCTACCTTCGCTTTATCCAGACGATTCTTCAGAACGTGTGCAAAACCTGTGCCAAGGTTCTCCTCACCGAAGAGGAGCGACGGTCCTTTTTACAGGACCTGCGCCGGCCGGGACTAGACAACATCCGCCGAACTCAGATTTGCAAAAAGATCAACGAGCAGTGCAGGAAATGTAGGCAGTGTCCGTACTGCGGCGAAATCAACGGCCAGATCCGAAAAGTCGGAGTCCTCAAGCTCACGCACGACAAGTTTTCGGCGTATAAGAAGTCGACCTCTCAGAAGAAGATGCCTCCGGAGAGCAAACTTGCTTTTGATGCCTCGTTTGACGAGGCCAAGAAGCTGAACCCCGATTTGGATAAGCATTTGGTGAGGGCCATGGAGGATCTGAACCCTCTTTGGGTTCTCAACCATTTCAAGATGATCACTCCCACAGACTGTGAGCTTCTTGGACTTGACCCTTCCGAGGGTCGCCCCGAGATGTTCATCTGGCAGTTTGTACCCGCTCCCCCCGTGTGTATCCGACCGTCCGTCGCACAAGAGGGGGCCAGTACGGAAGATGATCTTACCGCAAAGTTGGCCGAAATCGTCTACATAAGCGGACTGATACGGACGGCCTTGAACAAGGGAAAACCAATGCAGACCATCATGGAGCAGTGGGAGTACCTTCAGTTGCAGATTGCCATGTATGTCAACAGTGATGTCCCCGGCCTTAACCAACCGGGCTTCGGGAAAAGCATCAGGGGCTTCTGCCAGCGTCTCAAGGGCAAGCAGGGACGGTTCAGAGGAAACCTGTCGGGAAAGCGAGTTGACTTTTCCGGCCGAACCGTCATTTCACCCGATCCCAACCTGGGCATCAATCAAGTGGCGGTGCCTCAGCTTGTGGCCAAGAACTTGACGTTCCCCGAGCGAGTTCAAAACCAAAACTTGGAGAAACTGCGACAGTGTATATTAAACGGGCCAAAGGTCTGGCCCGGAGCCAATCATGTCATCAAAGACAACGGAAACTGGAAGCAAGACCTGCAATTTGGTGACAGGGCTCTTGTTGCCCGAGACCTCCGGATCGGCGACGTTGTCGAGCGTCACCTCGAAGATGGAGACGTGGTTCTCTTTAACCGACAGCCGTCACTACACAAGCTCAGTATCATGAGCCATCTTGCAAAGATTAGACCATGGAGAACCTTTCGTCTCAACGAATGTGTGTGCGGACCTTACAACGCCGATTTCGACGGTGATGAGATGAACCTCCACGTTCCGCAGTCCGAAGAAGCCCGTGCCGAAGCAATTACTCTCATGGGTGTCAAGAACAATCTGGCTACGCCCAAGAACGGAGAGCCCATCATCGCAGCCACCCAGGATTTCATCACCGCGTCATATCTTCTCAGCAGCAAGGACAGGTTTTATAACAGAAAGGCTTTCACTTACATCTGCACTCACATGATAGATGGCGCTACTCAAATCGACCTTCCTCCGCCGTCAATCATCAAGCCCGAAGCCCTCTGGACAGGCAAGCAAATCTTCAACGTGCTTATGCGTCCGAACAAGCAGTCGCCCGTCCTCGTCAACTTGGATGCAAGATGCAGAGAATACTCGGCCAGGCCTGGGCAATGCCCTGATATGGATCCAAACGACGCTTGGCTGGTCATCCGAAACTCTGAGGTCATGTGTGGTCGCATGGACAAGTCCATCATCGGCTCCGGCAAGAAGAATTCAGTGTTTTACATTATCCTCCGTGATTTCGGCCCCGATCATGCCGTCATGGCCATGAACAGGTTGACCAAGCTGTGCGCGAGACAGCTAGGAAATCAGGGCTTTTCGCTCGGCGTTGGTGATGTATTCCCCATAACCCAGTTGACCAAATCTAGAGACAGGCTTGTGCAGGACGCCTACGACAAGAGTGACGCGCTTATCGAGACCTTCAAGCAGGGCAAGCTTGAGAAGGCTGCTGGATGTGACATGGAGCAGACGTTGGAGATTTCCATTTCTGGCATCCTCAGTAAAGTTCGACAGCAAGCCGGTCAACAGTGCGTCGACACACTGAGCCGCAACAATGCTCCGCTCATCATGGCCAACTCCGGTTCCAAGGGTCTGCACATCAACGTCGCCCAGATGGTTGCCTGTGTCGGACAGCAGATTATCGGTGGTCAGCGTGTTCCTGATGGTTTCCAGGACCGCAGTCTGCCCCATTTCCACAAGAACGCTCGCCAGCCAGCATCCAAGGGTTTCGTGCGCAACAGTTTCTACTCTGGGCTGTTCCCGACAGAGTTCTTTTTCCACGCCATCTCCGGACGAGAAGGTCTTATTGATACCGCTGTCAAGACGGCAGAAACAGGATACATGTCAAGACGCCTGATGAAGTCCCTGGAGGATCTTTCGACGCAGTATGACAACACTGTCAGGACGTCGTCAGGGACCATTGTGCAATTCCAGTTCGGCGCCGATAAGCTCGACCCTGTCGACATGGAGGGTTCCGCAGTGCCTGTCGCGTTTGACCGCACATGGACTCACGCGGAGAGCACTACCTGGGACAACAACGAGAGATCATTGCTTCCCCACGAAGTGCTCGAAGTGTGCGGTAGCATGCTGGACAAGGAAAAGCTTCGTTACCAGAGACGCCGCTTGGTGGATAACGCGCTGCTCGACTATTCCGATCCTACCGACGAAGCCCTGGACGAACACGAAAGCGCACGAGGCTTCATCGACACAATCTATTCATACGTCTCTGATCGAGCACAAAAAATGTCCAAAGCCCGCTCACTTGTTGGATTGGATCCCAACCCGAGCCAGGACGAAGTAGTTGCGGACGCATCGGCAGACCTCAAAGCTCAGCTGGCTCGCGTTGACAGAGTTTCCAAAGTCTCCATGACGACGCTGCAGAGGTTCGTCAAGGAGTGCCTGGAGAGATATCACAAGGCCCACGTCGAGCCCGGTCACGCTGTGGGCGCTGTCGGAGCGCAGTCGATTGGTGAGCCGGGAACACAGATGACGCTCAAGACATTCCATTTCGCAGGTGTCGCCGGTATGAGTATCACTCAGGGCGTCCCGCGAATCAAGGAAATCATCAACGCGTCGAAGAATATCAGCACGCCTGTCATTACCTGCCCTCTGTTGAACGACAAGCAGATTGAGGCCGCAAAAATCGTAAAGGGACGAATCGAGAAGACATATGTCATTGATGTTCTGAAGGCGATTGAAGATGAATGGGTCAGCGACCGAGGTACCATTGTTTTGTACATTGACATGGAGGCACTGCAAAACATGCACCTCGGCATCGGTGTCATAGACATTGCAGAAGCCATCCTCAAGTTCAAGAAGCTCAAGATCCAGCCAACAGACATTTCCGTCGGTCCCAACTACATCAAGATCTACGTCCTCAACAGCTGGGTGGATCCCGATGCGGCCAAGAAGCGACAGCGCAGCCTTGCCTCCCTTACCTTGACGGAGGAGGCCCCCGATT
Source organism: Trichoderma aggressivum f. europaeum (assembly GCF_033847375.1). Lineage (NCBI taxonomy): Eukaryota > Fungi > Ascomycota > Sordariomycetes > Hypocreales > Hypocreaceae > Trichoderma > Trichoderma aggressivum. Next base: position 359,263 of record NW_026946391.1, read on the forward strand.
TCCTCTTGCGAGTCAACCACCTCCGCCGCATGCTTCCCAAGGTTCCCATCTCGGGCTACAACGAAGCAACGAGAGCCATCATCCAGACCTCTGAGCAGAGCGAACACACCGTGCTGGTGGAGGGATACGGATTGCGCGCATGCATGACCACGGAGGGTGTGATTGGCACCAAGTCACGCTCCAACTCCGTCATGGAAGCCCGTGACGTGCTGGGCATTGAGGCTGCCCGAACCACCATTGTCGACGAGATTTCCAGCGTCATGGCTGGTATGGACATTGACCCGCGTCACATCCAGCTGTTGTCTGATGTCATGACGTTCAAGGGAGAAGTCCTCGGCATCACCCGTTTCGGTCTCTCCAAGATGCGAGAGAGCGTTCTCCAGCTGGCCTCGTTTGAAAAGACGCCGGACCATCTGTTTGAGGCTGCCGCTGGCATGAAGACTGACCGCATCGAAGGTGTGTCTGAGTGTATCATCATGGGACAGACGATGAGCGTCGGCACAGGTTCGTTCCAGGTTGTCAGGAGGCTTAACATTCAAGAGTGGGAGGTCAAGCCGAAGAAGACGCTCTTTGAGGATGCCTGGGCAGAGACGATCAAGGCTAAGAAGGAGCGACGAAAGCAAAGGGGGATTTGATAGGTGCAAAGAGTTGAAGGGAATGCTGCTGCATGCTTGATTTACGAGACAGATGCTGAGAGAGTCATCTCTGTCTGGCATCGTCATGGATAGGCTTTACGTCGACTTGCTCAATCTTGTATATATCCGGCAAGTCTGTGCCTCAAGGAAAGGTTCGTTTGCAAAAAGCATATAGGTTACATGGGATTGTTGAAGGCTGGGCACCAAATGCAACGTCAAAACAACCACTGCTCGCTTGTCTTACTGCTATCATCTGCGCCACCATTTGCTCGACCGAACTTGTTTGCTATTTGACATTCTTTCAACCATAGGGACATGTACCATCCACTCATGATTCGAATTATGGGCATCGGTTCCATCCTTGGCTGGTCACATTATGCTTTCTAACATGGATATCAGACTTGTGCCTTCACATCCAAAGTCATCATAGGCACAAGGCAACTCCAGTTCAAATGAGATGAACGAAATCACACTGAGAACTATCTCGGATACATGACCCATGAAAAGAGTTGAGTGAACGCGGGGTATTGAAAGAGAAAAATGACACATCGCATCCGTTATTCCCGTCTTTAGCAACCTTGTTATTCGCCGTCATGATGCTAATGCTGTCCTGCAGTAGTAAAAGCAATAGCTGCATCCACAAACTTTGTCCATACCCCGAATTCCTCCTCATCCCGCGGCGCATATATCATGACATACGGCAGCGGAATCCGGCCCATCACGCCACTTAGCGGGTGCAGCTCAGCCCACCCCTTTGCCATGGCTTCCTCGGCGTCGGTCAAGCTGAGGACCATGTGAGAGCTGGCTTCAGAGTGTACGTGGACGATTTCTCCCTTTGTGCTTTTCATCAGGTACTTGGGCAACGGGGTGCCAGTGAGCCAAAGCGCAGGATTGTTTCTGGCTTCCAGGCCGGATGCTTTCACGGCCAACGTCTCTGGACGACGACTTGCCAAGTCTTGCAGATGGTCATTCATGCGGTCCATAAGAGCCTTGTCTCCCTTTTCTGTGGCTTGTCTCTGAGGCGCGACGTAGTTTGGGATGACTGGCCTGTTGCCTCGACGCTGTGCAAGTGGCTCATGAAGGAATCGGGTGGTGCCGTGAGGTTCGTATGAATCAGAGACGCCGGGCTTTTTGAAGACGCTCTGGTCAAGAGTGCTCTTCAGAGTAAGTGGGCGTAGAGCGCCTTGAAGAAGCCAACCGAAGACGTTGTGTGGGAGGCCACCGGGGCCAAGATCGATGTAGCCACGGTATGAGGGCACTGCGAGAGCGGCCAAGGGGATGATGGCTATTGCAGAGGTGAAGAGTATAGGGTGATTGCGAATATTTGAGAGGAGAGATGACGAAAGCTTCGAAGGGCTCCAGGATGGCATATCGGTTGTTGTCTCGATCCGGAATCTGTCGTTGTTGATGGCTGCCAAGTGATGATTGTGCGAAGCCGCCCACAACGTCTACATCAGCAGTGGCACAGATCGACTAAAGAAAGCGCTCCTGGTATTAATGAAAGATACCAAGGACAATGCAGCAGAGGTAGGAGGAGCTGCATATATACGAGCATGGCCTGCCTGAGATTGGAGCGATTCCCGAATGACATGTGCCGTCTTCCAAGTCCGAAACCCGAAAGCCGGGAGGCACGAAGTCCAATGTTCTTTACGGAGCGGCAAGTTATACCGCACTGCCGTATTACAACGGTCCCTGAGACGAACTGAGAGACGAGACTCTGCACAAACAAACAAAAGCGGCTAATCATGACAGAATTATGTGTTGTATTGATGTTGAGAGAGTACAAGGACATCATCTATAGACTTGCACTAACGCCGGAGAGGCCCAGCTCTGCCATCCATGCCACAATTTCTTGTCCAATGCTATGGGGGTAGTCTTCCTGAACGAAATGACTTCCTGCTCCAAGAAACACGGTCTTGACGTTCGACATCTGTCCGCTCAGCCTCTCAAAGTCTTGCTCCCTAACGAACGTTCCGGGCTTCACCCAGAAGAACAGCTTTGGCAGCTCCGACGCAAGAAGCCAGGCTGTGTACCTTTGGGCCTTTTCCACCACTTCCTTCGGATGACCTTCAATGGGTATCTCGTTGGGGAATCTCCAGACCGGTTCACGGTCTATGGGGTTAAGGAATGGTCGGCAGTAGTGTACCATCTCCTCGTCGGTCAGGCCTCGAATGACACCCTTGGGGAGGAGCTTCTCCACGAAGAAGTTTTGCTCAATGATCATGGTGCGGCCAAGTTCTGGGGTACGAAACTTTTGGAAGAGGTCTCTGAATGTTTCATCTCGAGTGTTCCAGTTGTTCAACGCGGCAATCCACTCCATCAGCACAACACCTGCGACGCGGTCTTCATGACGGCTGGCCCAGTCCAGGCCGAGAGCAGATCCCCAATCGTGGATGACGAGGATGACACGCTCTGATGGAAGGACAGCGTCTAAGAAGGCATCGATGTAGCGCTGGTGGTCGCGGACTCTATACTCCAGGCCAGCGACCTTGTCGGAATCGCCGAAGCCGATGAGGTCGGGCACAATGCAGCGGCTGTTCTTTGCTACGTGTGGAAAGATGTTGCGCCAGAGATATGACGATGTTGGGTTGCCGTGCAAGAAGACGGTGACGGGTCCGGAGGAGGAGGTGCCAACATCGACATAGGCCATGTGCCTACCGAGGACTTGGGCCTTTTTCTTTTCGAACGGGAAGGCCGACGAGATTTCGAGGCCTCTATCAGTCGCCATGACGAAGGGCGAATGCGGATACAACTAGAAAGAGTCTATAATCAACAAAGTCTGGCCAGGCAACGGAGCGTTGAGGCTGTAGAATGTTGAGCGGCTATATCAAGGCTTTGACCAACACAATTCTTACTGAAGAATGGCGTCCCAACAATCAGCTTTATATACCTATCCAAGCTGCCATTTGGGTTGGTAATCAACCTCGTTCCATGCAAGTCACTCATCATGTCTGGAATTACATCTGGTTGAGGCCCGTAAATTATTGGTGTTTACTGATCTCTGCTCCTGCCGGGGGTATTGTGCTACTGAGTTTAGTAATTATACCAATGGCTACAGCATCGCTTATGCCCATGTGTTTCATATCAAGAGACTATTTGCTCCAATATATGAGTAATCAATTCTCGTTCTTTTGCAAACCTCGATAATGTCCCGCTTTGGGGGAGTTTCGCTGGAGCCGAGGGTGAGTATATAAGGCCCGCACAAAGCTTTTCGTGGAAAACTCGGAAGTCTGTTTCAACTCATCATTGCTCATCATGTCTGATACTAGGTATGTTGACGACTTCTTTCATGCCTGCGTTTGGGCATGACGGCTAATGAATATCTAGCCCTGGCCTTTTACAAAGCGTCATCGACGCCCATGGTGGCCGAGAGTACTGGGAGACAATCCAGTCTCTCAATGTAGAGTTTGAATTCTCCGGGTTGGCGTTGGAGATGAAGGGACAGCCTGGTCCTCACGACGTCAGACTAGTTGTCCATACAAAAGTCCAAAGAGTTACAATCCTGCAATTTGGCGACTATTACGGGTCATGGACCCCGACGCAGACAGAAGTTGGCAAGACTGGCTCCAAAGACCCGGTCGACGTCCGAAAGAACCCCAAAGACGTCTTTGACGATTACACGGCGGAAACGAAGTGGGACGTACACAACCTCTTCTATTTCGTCGGCTACGCGTACTGGAATTACTTCAACTTTTCCTTTTACCTCGAAACTCCGGAGATGCAGAGTCGAGAGGTACAAGGCCCAACGCGCGAGAATGGGGAGAAGTGGGCGTCGTTGGAGGTTGTTTTCCCCGACGGATATCCGACGCATACAAAGGTGCAAAAGTACGACTTTGATGCCGAGCACCGGCTGATGCGCATGCACTACTCTGTGGACGTCATGAAGCGAAATGTCCCGTCGTGGCACAACTGCTACAACCACGCCGTTGCGGGAAAGTACCTCTATCCGACGCTGCGGGTTGTGAGCTCATCTGTTCCGGGGATGACGTTCTTTTCTCCGTTTACTTTGAGGGGAATTAAGGTTGAGGTGAATCACGTCTAAGTTGATACGCGGCGGCTTTGTGATTTGCAACCGAGAATTGCAGAAGCAGAGGGTGCTTCACTGTATCAGCGCAGGATGTGATTTCGTGATGGCAGATTTCAACCGAGGCAATGATTCGCCAGTGTGACGTTATTTCCACCTATACGCAAATAAAGAAGTTGAACGTGGATATGGATGATCCCCGTATTTTACACTCAGAGTTCTCACGCAGCTGAGGGCCGCCGAACTCGACGTGTTTGTGATCAAGATTCTCCACGGTTTGCATTGTTTACTCAACACGGGACTTTGGCCGTTGAGGCCCGATACCATCGCCACACGCAACACCCTTTTACAATGTATCGCCGAAACTGGGTTTCAAAATGTCATGCGAGAAATCAATTCTACCAGAGAAAGAGGGGGTATTGTTGGGTTGTGAGTAAGCCTGAGGCCATGGGATTTCGAGGGGGGTTCGATACATGTATGTAAATGCGGCACATGCAAGGAGTACTTGTAGCACCACTCCAAGCTTGTATCTAGATTATTCAAGAATGGGCGGCCATCGCTATTCCGTGTCACAGGTTTCAGATTCATCAGCTGTTGGTAATGATCTTAGCGCAGGGTAGAAGTGACCAGCGATAATAGAAAGGAGCAGCAAATAGTTGAGAAAAGTAGTGACAGCAGAAGCAAGTAGCGGATAGTAGGAACAAGAATGGCAATAGTAGCAGAAAGTAGCGACAATGAGAGAATACAGCGATGATAGAAGATGAAATGCTTTTCGCGGTAAGAATTTCGTGATGGGATGCCGCAAGTCTAGGGTAGCCGCCGCCATGTGGAATGTTGAATCGCTAGCGTGTTGATGTCTCGGGCTGGCGTTTTTCATCCCTGCAAACGCGTCTCCCCTTGTCTTCCCTAATCTTTGTCACTGACAAGGCAGGGCTCAAGATCATCGAAGAAAACCTCATTGGCGCGGCGGCCTCGATTATTTACGCGCCCTTTTTCGCATCAACGTGCGAAACCGTCCCCTTTGCCCAACGCCGACGCCATCGACCAGCTCGATCAAAGCCTCTTCAAACGAAGCATGGACGAGGCAAGGCTGAAGATTATCGAGGAACACCCCATTGGGGGCGGCCTTGATTCTTTCCGCGCCTTGTTCGCATCGACGTGCGAATCCCTGAACCTCGCCGGTTCTTTGCCCAACGCCAACGCCATAGACCAGCTTGAGCAGCTTGGACAGCTTGAGCAGCTCGATCAAGAGGCTCTCCAGAAGCTCACCCTGACTCTTTTCACGGCTCTCCAGTTACTCAAGGCAGTACAGCTTCTTCGCTCCGCTGGCAGAGGCCAAAATCTTCTCTCCGATATATTACAATTCATCCCTACCATCGTCTCTCTCGATTTTGATTTCGACCGCGTCAAGGCCCTCCTCCAAGTCGCCCTCAACGACAACTCCCACGACGTCCTTATCTGGGGCCAAGTCTACAGTGCCGTTACCGAAGTAACACCCCCCCCTCCTCCTCCGCAGGTACGATGGTCATCTGTGACGGACACCCCAATCACCCGAAACACGAGCAGCATCCTCAACTCGTCAGAACTGCGCCGCGAGGTGGACCAAGTCCTCAAGGAGGAAATAGATCCCCGCGTCGGTATTCGCAAGTTTCGAAAGTCCTTCTTTGCGTCCGTCCCGCGCCTCGAAGAAGCCACCGATGCCGTCTTGCGCAAGTGCTCCGAAGGTGAAGAGCCACTCTTTGGTCGAGAGGGGTGGGTTGGATGGCCAGCTGCTGCGGCGGAGCAAGATGTGCTGGCTTGGCTCTGCAGTATCGTACCCAAGCTGCAGAGTCTTGCGGTCGATTTCACCCCTGCCACCGTGACACAACGGAAACTGCTGGCGCAACCGAAAACGCCCTTGCTCGGATCGACGGGGAGACGCAGCATGGATGTCGGCTTCGTCAACAATGATGTCGTCTATCACCCGTATGCGGGGAAGTCAGGGAGATACCGCTGGTCTCACGTCTTGGTGCCGGGCGAGCTGAAGAGCAACCCAATGGCAGATGCACCACCAGTGGCATGGATCGATCTAGCAACGTATGCGAGGGAGGTGTTGTCGGCTCAAGACACTCGACGCTTCGTCTTGGCCTTTTCGCTGTGCGGGTCCCTTATGCGGTTGTGGGAATATGATCGACTAGGAGGGATCGCGTCCGAGCAGTTCGACATTAACGACTCCAAAGGTGCACTAGAGTTTGTGGCTACCATGCTTGGGTTCCTCTGGATGGACGAAGAAAGGCTAGGGTTTGACCCTACTATCCAAACGTCTGATGGCAAGCGTTTCATCGAGATTGAACGAAACAGTCGGCCAGAGCGCCTCATCATCGACGAGGTCATTGCACGATCCCGCTGTATTGCTGGAAGGGCGACCACTTGCTGGAAGGCACATCTCGAGGACGACCAGCAGACGGCCTTTGTCATCAAGGATTCGTGGCAATATCCGGAGCGGGACGACGAGGGCGAGATTCTTCAAGAGGTGACGCAACGAGGCGTGACCAACGTCGCTCGGTATTATCATCACGAGACGGTTCGCATTCGTGACGTCGACGACGATGTTCGAAACGGCGTTCGTACTGGACTGGATATTACCACTGCAGATGCTCCTACAGCGACCGCTGATGCGATGACCACGCCCGACTCGACGGCTACGACAGTGATGGCCGATGCGACGACTGCAGGCGATGCCACAGCCACAGCAACAGCTGATTCAACGGCTATAACGGCCGTGGTGGAAAAGGCACATGTAGCATCTACATCTACAACCGTTGACGCGGCAGCTGCAGTCAACGCAACGGATACGCCTGATGCCTTGACTGTAGATGATACAGCGGCTACTGCTACTACGATGACGATGGCGCGAAGGGCATCTGCGTCATCCATCTCTACGGCTTCCACAATAGCAGTGGCGGCTCCTCGACGAAGACGCTCAACCGCTCAACGGGGGAAGAAGACACCGAGAGTGCAGCAGCTCCGCCAAAGCGAGAGCAGAAGCGGCAAAAAGAACCACGGTAGCGGTAGTAACGGGAGTAGCGGCAGCATCGATAGTATCGCTACTACCGATAGTACCGGCGGTGCCGGCACAAAAAGACGATCCAGCCAGGTCAACGAGGCAGAGGAACGTCCAGTCAAGCGATCGCGGTCAGAATCACAATCTGGTGGTGTCGACAAGACCCCACCGAACCGGATACATCGAAGGATCATTGTTCAAGACTACGGACGGCCAATCTACAAGGCCAGCTCGCCAGCAGCCCTTGTGGCCGCTGTGGAGAGCTGCATCCAAGGCCACGAGTCTCTGAGAAAGGCCGGGTTCCTCCATCGAGACATATCCGTTAACAACGTTCTAATCGACGAAAGAGAAGGTGCCCAGAAGGGATTCCTGATAGATCTCGACCTTGCTATAAGAGAGTCAAGGAAGAAGGCGTCAGGAGCAAAGGGAAAGACGGGAACAAGGGCCTTTATGGCGATCGGGTTGCTGTTTGGCGAACCACACTGTTTTATGCATGACCTCGAGTCCTTCTTCTGGGTCCTCTTCTGGGTTTGCGTTAACCACGACGGCCCGGACAGGAGTGTCAAGAAGAATCTTTTTGACCACTGGAACTACGCAAAGGACTACGAGCTGGCAGGGTCGAAGCTAGGCGTCATCACGGACTCGTTCATCTTCCGCAAGCGCGCTGGGGAATGCTTTACAGCGTTTTACGAGCCGCTGATTCCAATGATGGACAGGCTGCGGGAAGTGGTGTTTCCGGGGGGGCTGAGGTGGAAACAAGTTGACGAAGGGCTCTATTCCAGGATGAGAGATATTCTGCGGGATGGGGAGAAGGAGTGATGTTTGCAAGCGATTTTATCATGTTTGATTGACGGTTTTAGATTAGCGAGGCGCCTGGGGTGTTTTTTTGCCTTTTTCTTTTTCTTGTGTTATATGTGATATCATATCAGGACGGTCATGGGAGCGGTTTGGAGCGGGCTGAAGCGTGAGAAATTATTGGATACCGGGGAAGGGCAATTGTGCATACGATACTGCATGAGGGTTAGCGAGAAGGATGTGGCGGTATGTATCGTAGAGGAATAACGGGCATGGATGATTCATGGTATGGAGTAGAGGAGAGTTGAGAAGCATTGATTCGACGGGATGTGGTTGTGGTTGTGGTTGTGGTTGTGGTTGTAGGAAATGTGACAAGTGACGGCGAGCTCGCTTCAACTCCAACTCTCAGCTCAGCTCGGCTCAGCTGCTCGCCTGACTCCTTGGCTGAGGTGATGAGTGGTGCTTTTCTGCAGGGCCAGTCGATGCTGCTTGCAAGTTGCAAGGGCTTGCCATGTCTGTCTGCAAGGGGCTCGAGAAAGAAGCGTTCTGTGTTGTACGAGCACGTTCTGCAGAGTGCAAGGGTTCAACGATACTACTACTACTACCAGATAGAAGGTAGTACAAGTAATGGAGACATCCAATGCTACCAGGTTCAACGCAATGCAATGCAGGCATACGGGAGTGATCCGTGAGTCCCTGGTTACATGTACGAGTAGAATAACAACCGGTGTGCGAGTTTCGTTGACAATTGGAAGATGGCCACAGAGTTGAGGCTATTCCGCTTGAGGCTTGCTCGCTTGTCTTCCCGTTTGGGCCGGCCACATGCAATCGTGGCAAGGCGGCGGCATGGCTTGAATCAAAGTCCTAGTTCTATGGAGTTCTAGTTCTAGTCCTTGTAGTTACTAGTCGATTCAGTAATATTTTAACGCAAAAAAAAAGTTGAAGCCCTCCATCTTGACTGAATCAATCAACCAACATGCATGAAGCATCCATCCATCCCCAGTCACCGGTACATGCAGCGGTGGGCAGCACCACTCGGTGGCGTCGGTAGCCTTGACCTGGCCGCTATTGTTCGGTTGTTGCAGCGCAGGTACAGGTACCTACAGCGGCCATCGCTCGCTAGAAGTACTCGCTACCAAGATCAGATTACAGGTCAACTTGTCAACCTCTAGTTTTTGGCCAAGTGAATCCTCCACACACACTCGATTCTCTCCTCTTCTCTAGACTAAATCCAAACAAAACATCTGCAGTGACACGATCCTAGTTCACTCCATCCCCATGTCTGCTCAAGCGAATCGGCATTTCCCCACCATGGAGCCCGTTCCGCTCGTCACTTTTTCCCTCTCCCGTCGCAGTCGGCAGTCACAAACGCCTCGTTCGCTCGCTCGTCTTCGACCCCTTTCAGGGATAAAGATACGCTTGGCCCCCAAGAAGAGTTAAACCTGGGACCGGGGGGGGTCGTTGGTGCTCAGGCTTCTTTTTTTCTTTGGCCACGGCCAGGGTTCGATTGGCGAGGGCTAGTACGAAGCGGTCGATTTCTTTTATCGATTTTTCTGGATTTCAACGTTTGTGAGTCCTCAAAGTCGCGTCGTGGGGAGGCTCTGAACCGATGCGATACGATGCTACAGAGACCAGCATTTATAACAAAGGCGGCCCGCTCGATCTAAGCTGCTAGTGTCCCCTCTCATCATCGTCTTTCTCTCCTCCTCTCCGTTGCTTCATCAATTACTTGAAGAAGCAGGAAAGGATTGTCTCCCCCCTTTCGCTTTCATCTCTCCACCATGGCCGCCGAAGCAAAGGACGAGGTTGCCGTCGTAGAGGCGCAGCCGCAACACCAGCGCCTGTCGACATGGCGATACAACTCGTGCGTTCCAGCCCTCATCTCCTGGCTTACGCGTATTTCGCCAATTGCTGACTGACTCGTGCCAAAACTCGCAGGCCATTCGTTCAAACCATCATTGTCGGCTTCGTGCTCTTCTGTAACCCGGGCACGTATCTCGCCATCACCGGCCTGGGCGCGGGAGGCAAGCAGCCGCAGCTCATTGGAATCGTCAACAAGGCAAACGTCGTTCTCTACTGCCTGTTTGGAGCATCTGGTATTCTGGGCGGCAGCATCATCAACAAGATTGGACCGCGATGGGCGCTGATGATTGGTGCCACGGGCTACCCGATGTATGCCGGATCTCTATGGTACGTTGGCAGACAAATTCCCCCTTCCGTCCCAACAAGATGAAGAACCAGAGGCTAATCGTTGCGCGCTCAACAGGTGGATTGACAAGGGCGAAGGAAGCTGGTTTGTCATCTTTGGCGGTGCTTGGCTGGGTCTGTCCGCGGGTCTTCTCTGGTCGACTCAAGGTATGTCTCGCGCCCATCATCGACGTTGAAGCAAAGGGGCCGTACTCACAGGAATTGAATCTTCTAGGCTACATCACCACTTGCTACCCAACCGAGGCGGAAAAGGGAAAATACATTGCCACATCATGGGTTCTCAACGCCATGGGTTCAGTTGTTGGAGCAGGTACGTTTGAACATGAACACTCCCCGGCTCTCTATGACCATCTGTAACTAACAAGATGCGATAAACCCACAGCCATCGTCCTGGGTGTCACCATCAACAACACTTCCGTCTCTGGGGTGCCTTCGTCCGTCTACATCATCTTCATCTGCCTCGAATGCGCTGGCCTCTTGATTGCCGGTCTGCTGCTGGATCCCTCCAAGCTTCGACGCAATGACGGCCGCCCAATCGCCTCCTTCACCCCTCTTCCGTGGTACCAGGAGCTCAAGGCCCTCGGCCTGACCATGCTGGAGCCCAAGATGGCACTCATCACCCTGTCCATCTACAGCAGCGAGATGTACCTGTCCTTGACGGGAGCTTTCAACGCGTGGTATTTCAATGCCAGAACACGATCCCTGGCCAATGTGAGTACCTGTGCCCTCGTCTATCCAACCATGTTGTTGAACGTCCTAACGAAGTGTGATTTCTAGTTCTGCTACTGGATCTTCCAAGTCCTGGGAGCCCTCGCCATTGCCTGGATCTGCGATGCCAAAGTCTTTGGATCACGTCGACGCCGAGCTTTTGCTGCCGGAGCATTCGTGGCCTTTGTCATTGGAGGAACCTGGATCGCCATGGTGTCGTTCCTGTCTGTCAACGACATTGACCGAACAGAGACGCCGCGTGCGATTGACTGGACCGAGACGAGCAAGTTTGCCGGCCCCTTTGTCATCTACATCCTGTTTGGCGCCTGCTACCCCATCTTCCAAAACTTCCACCACTGGACATACAGCACCTTTTCCAACGAGCCGCACGTCCTGGGACGCTACAGCGGTTATTTCAAGGGCTTCCAGGCGTTTGGCACGGCAACGGCCTTTGGAATCGACTCTCACAGCGTGCAGTTTGTCAGGGAGGCGGGAGCCTACTTTGCCATGATGATTGTAGGCCTGTGCCTCACCATGGTGGCCATTTACCTTTACACGACCGATACAAAGTATGGACAAGAGGAGGGCGTGGTGATTCCCGAGGCGTTTGAAGACGTCGCCGAGGAGCACGAGCACGAGCACGAGCACGAGCAAATTCACGACAAGGCTGTTGACCAGAGCGAGTCGGTGGGCTCACAGAAGGAGTAGAGCGACTTGTTTTTTCCACTGCTGCTGCTGCGATTCCTCTTTTTCCTCTTTTTAACGAACGTACGATGAAGCCTGGGGTCTGGAGCTACCTTTTTTAATTTTTCAGGGGATCTGTTTTAACGATTACACACATATATACACATACTAATGGTTGCATGTCTGTCACGGCATATCATGGGAATGGGAAATATTGGGATATCTTGGGGCATGCTCATGGGTATGAGCTCGATGCCAATAGCATATACATTGCAACACTTTTTGAATATGAATATGAGTCACAAGATGACATTACATTGACACACATATTGACTACTAACCACTATCTGTCCTGTGAAGACTCGCAGCCGTCGCACCCGGACTAGCGGATAACCCTCAACACCCATCCGTCCAGATCATGCCGTTTTGCAACTTCTTCTTCACAACCAACACAAGGTCGCAATGCTGCAACCAACCCTTGGCCCAAGCCCCCCCGGAAGTCTGCAACAAATCCCGGGCCCCATACAAGTACTATCCCATTCACATTAACCCGTTGGCTAGTCGCGGAACCTAGGAACATTAAACCCAGATTAAAACTCCCCAAAATAAAGACAAAAGGTAAGAAAAGAGACCCCGGGCTAGTCTAGACTCCATCTTCCGTCCGGGAAACCCCGCGCGGGAACGAGTTAGAAGGCCCATCGAAAACAAGTTTCCGTTTTCCCCGTCCGTTTCGTTTCACTTTTGTTCTAGAGTTGCAGTTGGCAGCTTGTTGACTAGGTATGAAAAGTCTGTTCGTTTTCTGCCAAGCGTTCACTTCTTTTCCGGCTTTGCGTCCCGGCATTGAAGTGCTATGCCAAAGGGGGCAATATATACGCTAAGAGGGGTTGAGTGTTTTTTCTGTGGGCATTTTTGCTTGCGTTGGATGTTGGATTTATTCTTTTTTTTTTCCTTTTATTTAATTCTTTAATTCTCTTCTAATTCTTGGATGGTTTTCTTGTAAGGATGTGTGTTGGGCAGCCATGGGGTAGCTAGATGCCGTTTTTGGGAGGGAAAGAAAACACAACTGAGGGGGTTCGTTCCTGGTTGAAGCTCTCTAGCTATCTCTCTATCGTATCTGAATTGCAACTCAGATAGCCTTGCATCAATCAATCAATCAATCACTCACCTTGTGATTTTCTCGGTGCCTCTCTCTCTCCCTCTGCCCACCAAATGCTTCCCTCATAACAAACAAAACAAAACAAAACAAAACAAAACAAAACAAAACAAAACAAAACACCAAAACTCAGACCATCATCACCAACCGCAAACACCAAACATGTCCGAATCGCAGGACCACATCCGCACCGCCATCTCCCTGCGCGACGCCTCCCTCGACAAGAGCGTGCTCTTCTCGCTGTCGCAAATCACCGCCCTCCCCCAGGACGTCACCTCGGTGCCCCGGTCCAGCGGCCTGCTGTCCGACGCCGAGCTGACGCTGACCGAAGACTACGATGCCACGGCGCTGCTGGAGATGCTGGCGGCCAGGAAGGTGACGGCCGTGGAGCTGCTGGCGGCGTTTCGCAAGAGGGCGACGATTGCGCAGCAGTGTGTGAGTTTTTGGTGTCTCTTGTCTCTATCCAACATCTGCTTCATCACCACCATCCTCATCACCCTCTGTTGGACTCTGCTTGTCCATGTCGACGCATTTCCCCTCCATCAATCAACAACCACCTTGACCCCTCCAAACCCCTCTCTCCATCTTCTCATCTTCCTTCAACTCGACCATGACTCTCCTCACCACTTCTCTACTCTCTCTATCCATCTCCAGGCCATCATGCTAAATCATCATCGCAGACCAACTGCCTCACCGAGCTCCTCGCCGAAGCCATCTACGACGCCGAGGCCTGCGACCAGCACCTCGCCCTCACCGGCCGCCTCATCGGCCCCCTCCACGGCATCCCCCTCTCCCTCAAGAACCAGATCGGCGTCGCCTCCCACCTGACAAACGCCGGCTTCGTCACCTGGATCAACAGCACCAGCCACGACGACGCCGCCATCGTCAAGACGTTCCGCAAGCTGGGCGCCGTCGTCTTTGCCCGCACCAACCAGCCCCAGGCCGGCATGCACCTCGAGACCTCCAACAACATCTACGGCACCACGGTCAACCCGCGGAACCGCCAGCTGACGGCGGGAGGCAGCACGGGCGGCGAGGCGGCGCTCATGGGCATGCACGCGTCGGTGCTGGGCATTGGAGGCGACATTGGAGGTTCCATCCGAGTTCCAGCTGCTTTCAACGGGGTAAGGAAAGGGGAGAGATGAGAATCTGTACTGCATGGCTGTTACCCTACCCTCAGTGAAGCTGACATTGATCATTCTACAACATGTAGCTCTACGGCTTCAAGCCCACGCCCGGTCGGTTCAGCGGCAAGGGCGTCGTCGTCCCCACGCCCGGCCACGACTCCATCGCCGGCACGCTGGGCCCCTTTGCGCGCTCCCTCCGCGACCTCGAGCTCTTCTGCAAGGCCTACTCGTCGACTCTCCCCTGGATCGACGACGTCTCGCTCATCCCCGGCAGCATCCTGTCGTCGGCCATGGGCCGCCAGCTGGATGAGACGCGCCCGCTCAAGGTCGGCATCCTGTCTGACGACGGCGTCGTGTCGCCGCTGCCGCCCGTCAAGGCCGCCATGCGCAAGATCGCCGACAAGCTGGGCCGCGCCATCGACGTGCAGACGGTGTCGTTTTCGCCCATGGACCACGCCCGGGGCTGGAGCATCATTGCCGCAAACTACTTTGAGGACGGCGGCGCCAACATCCGCGCGCTCTGCGCAAAGGGCGGCGAGGCCGTGCTGCCCCTGACAGAGTGGATCATCAACGAGTGCCAAAAGGGCCGCGCCTCGGTGGCCTCGTCTCCCGAGGGCCTCAAGGAAGCTCGCGACGGGTTCCGCGCCGAGTACAGCGACCACTGGAACCAGTTCGACGTGGACGTGGTGCTGGCGCCCGTCTACCCGAGCGTGGCCGGCCCCCACGGGGCGACGAGATACTGGGGCTACACGGCCATCTGGAACCTGCTGCAGTATCCGGCCGTGGCGATGCCGGCGGGCAAGCTGGTGGGCGACGCGACCGCCGCCGAGCTCCGGGAGGAGTACAAGCCCAAGAACGATCTGGAGAAGCACTACTGGGAGATTTACTCTGCCGACGACGCCGAGGGCCTGCCGATTGGGATCCAGGTGGTGGGCAAGCGGTATCACGAGCGGATGGTGCTGCAGGCGGCGCGGCTGATTGAAAAGGCGCTGCTGAGCAAGTGAAGGAGGAGAGAAGGAGATGTTGTGAATGTTGATGTTGGAAACGAATGTTGTGGAATGGAGTCCACAAGGGAATGTTGTTTCATTTTGCTTGAGCAGCAAGAAAAAAGATGCTATAGATACCTATGTTACATGGATGATGACTCCTGTTGAAAGATTTCATCACAAAGAAAGGCTTTTATATCAAAAGCTAGCAACGAGATGTAAAAAAAAACAATACAAATCCGCACATGTCCCCTCCCAGCTTGCTCGTAAATATCTCATCAGATTCATCATCATCGTCGTCGTCGTCGTCGTCGTCGTCGTCAACGTATTCCGTCTCTTCCATCCAGAGTGCACACAACATGGCCATAGATCGATGGTAATATCAACGACAAGAACAACAACGGCTGTCTCAGCATCACAGCAGCCAAACCCCCGTACCATGTCAGCATACCCTCGATGCTCCCATCCCTTGCGCGCAACCTAGGTAGATCCCCCCGACTCCCTCACGACTTGCTCGCCGTCTCGCAACACGCCGCCGCCGCCCCCGTCGCCTCGACCAGCGTCGACTTGTTCTCCGCCTGCTGCGAGCTCGGCACGTCCAGCGCGGGATTCTTGTCGTGGAACCCGGCGGGCTTGAAGTGCACGCTCAGCCTCTCGACGGGCATGACGGGAAAGTCCTCGGGCCGCGGGTTGTGCGTCAGGGCAAAGGTGTGCCAAAACACCACGTCCTGGTTGACGACGTCGTCGCCCCTCGCCGCGTACGTGTCGACGCCCGTGCTCAGGCGGCTCTGGTTGGTGAACTCGCCCGCGGCGAACAGCTCGCCGTCGCGGTGGCGCGTCACCCAGACGGCGTGCTCGTGGAAGCGCGCGCGGCGGGCGTTGAAGGAGCGCGCCGACATGAGCATGCGCTGGCTGGCGACGGTCTGCACCTTGTAGGCCACGGGCCTGCGGCTGACGGCGTTGATGACGGCGTCGTTGCGGATCTTGAAGACGCGGCCCAGCTCGACGTCTGTGTCGGCAAAGCCCGCCCTGTCCAGCACCGTCGTCCTGGCCACGTAGCCCACGCCGTAGGGGTCGTCGATGCCGTGCTCCTGCGGGTCGAGCGGCACGCTGTCCTCGTAGACGACGGTGTTGCTGAAGCCGTCGACGGCCGGGTCGACGCGCAGGTTGAAGATGTGCTGGTGATACGGCGCCGACACGCCGGGGCCAACGGGGGTCGAGAAGGGCAGCTCGAGGCCCTGGGCGTCGTCGATGGGGATCGTCGACAGGATGCCCGTGGCGCGGACCTCGAACTCGACGCCGCCGGCCTGGTCCAGGATCCAGGCAAAGATGTACTCGTAGTTGGAGACGGTGCAAATCATCTGCACCACCAGCTGCCGGTTGCGCACCACCGTCGCCTGGCCGTTGCGGTAGTTTGTGTGCTTGTGCAGGATCCCCGCGTCCTGCTCGTGCAGGCAAACGACGTTGCGCAGATGCACCGGCCGTCCCTGCGAGTCGATCCTGAAGCCGTCAAAGTACTTGATGTGGCCCAGACAGTCGCACCCGAGGCTGAGCTGGTTGCAGGTGATGCCCAGTCCGACGTCGCCCACGTCAAACGCCTGCTTGCGATGAAACGGCCTCCGGGGATCGCCGTACGGCACCGTCATCTCGGACAGCGCCAGGCGGTAAAAGACGTTGCGGCCGTCGTAGGTGAGGTTGTACAGCACGAGGCCCTCGCGGTAGTTGAAGCCGACGCGGAACCGCCACTTCTGCCACTTGACCAGGTGGCCGTCGAGCGAAAAGGACGGGCCCTCGGGCTGCTGCACAATCAGCGGCTTCAGGTCTGTTCGGGGCGGTGTGTCCAGCAGCTCGTGGGCGTATTCGACGGCCTTGACGGGCTTCCACGGCTGCGTCTCGACGGACGAGTGATCGCCCCCCGTGGGCAGATAGTCGATGCGGACGAGCTCCATGGAGTTGGCATCAATCACCGGCGAAAACGCGCACGGCAGCGAGTAGTGGTTCGACTGCGGATGGGCAACGGGCACGATGAACATGTAGAACTGCACCAGCCTTCTCGTCTCAGCCTCGTCGTCGGTGCCGTAGATCCACGGGTCGGTGCAGACGGTGACGCCCTCGGGCAGCTGCAGCTTGTCGATCTCGGCAACGACCCGCGGGTGCTTGAGGATGACCGTCTCGAGCCCAATCATCTCGTCCACGTCGACGGGGCCCTGGACGTGCCTGGGCAGCTCCTCGAGTTCGACGACGGCCTCGTTGTCGAGGTTGACGACGGCCTTGAGGAAGGCGAATGTGTCGAGGCGGTGCAGGTAGCTGTAGACGAGGCGAGGCGGCGGCTTGGGGAGAGGCTGGCCCGTCCGCTCGGCCTCGATGTAGGGGATGACATGCTGCTTGATGGGCTCCTGGACATCGATGACCTTGAAGCGGAGGGAGACGCCGGGGAGGGCGGCCTTGAGGATGGAGGTGGTGAGGGAGATTTCCTCGGGGCGGATGGGATCAAAGGGATGATGATGATGCATCTTCTCCGGCTTGTATAAGTGGTGATGCCTATGCAATGATCCCTAATCAACGAGATACAGATGCCGAGTGTATAGTACCAATGGTATCAACAGTACATGTATGCAATAGCCTACTCGGCAGTACAACGACCGGGAGTTCACCGAGCTGCCAGTATCAACGACAACTGCCGATTGACGTAGTTGTGCTTATGGTCGTGCGTGTCGTTTTGCTTTGTCGTTGCACACGGGAATAGTGCCGGTATCCAGAATAGTATCCGGAAACAGTCAGATTCAGATCAAGCAGGTATCGGGATCGTTGTACTGTGCCACCACCACCAGCAGCATCCAGTACCCGAGTCGTGTTACTGTTAGCAAAAGCCCGGCAAGTAAGAATCTTTTGCTCTTTCAGCCTTTTTTGTTGTTCTTGTCAACTTCTCCAGCCGAGATCCCACAGTTGACCAGTCAAGTCGACAAGTTGACAGCTCTGTCCAGGGGGGGAGGCGTCAAGGGCCTCCTCTTATACTAAACCATGCCCAGCATTACATTATTCGTTCCCGTCACTGTAGTATCAGAACTCTATGTACATAAATACCCACAGATGACGATACGAGCAGTACGAGTTACATGATCCATACGTGCCCAACCGCCCACGTCTCCAGGTATATGTACAGGTAGTACGGAGTAGTATATAGTAATCCTCAGTCCAGTCCAGTCCAGTCCAGTCCAATCCCCTTATCACGCCCTCTCCGTTTAAACACCACTAGAACCTCACGCCAGCGTGCAACTTACGCTTCAACTTCCGAATCGGAGCTTTCCCCTCCCCCTCTATCCTCCGTCCCCGTCAAACGACCATCACTTTTAGGCCCTTGTTTGAATTTACCCCAAAAGCCTCGCCTCTACGGTCCTTGGTCCATCCACCCATACTATTGACAGGGAACCAACATCCGATCTATCCCATCGAACCAACCGCCATGAGATGCGGAGGCCGGCCGCCTCTTCCCGATTCCTCTTTGGGCCAAAGATACGCGCACTAAAAGGAAAATCAACCCGCTGTGGAGATTCTCTCCGTCCTCCTTGTCTTGTTTGCTTGTCTTTTTGTCTAGCACAGTCAGAAAAAAAAAAGAGCAAAAAAACAAGACTGGACAAGCAACCCTATTCTGCACGTATTATGTCTTCGGAAGCCAAAACAAAAAAAAAGCCATCAGCTCTCCCCTCCCCCCGGACCAACCGCGTGGATCAAAAGCCCGATTATTTTGTCACCGCATGACTAGCAGGTCGTTGACGGGCTTGCTTGCTAGGTTGGATCAACATTTAAATAGAGGCCAACGTCTGTTCCGTTTTTTCCCCATTTCTTTTGTATTTTTCTCCGAGTTTTGATGGGGGACTTTTTTTTTTTCTCTCACAAAATTACTAGTTTTGGTTATGCTACTATATAGCTAAGGACGCCGTTTGTTTCCGTCGTGTTTCCCATACCAAGTCCAAATGACACAATTCCGCGGCGCGACAAAGATCGAATCGACAACGAAATCCGGGCTAAACAAGACATACAACAAAAAGAAAAGAAAGAAACGAATCAAAAAGAAGACAAAAGAAGGGGGGGACAAGAAGGAGGGAGAAATACATCATTTTAGGTCGGAAATACGCCATCTCTCTCTCTCTCTCTCTCGCTCTTTATTGGGTGACGGTCTCTCAATTGACGATCTCAATTGATGATGGCTCAGTTGATGATGGCTTCTCAGTCGGTGGTCTCGCAAGGGATCGTCTTCCAGTCGATGCTGACTTGATTGATGGCGTCACTGATGGCCTCACAAGGCATGGTCTCTCTCAGTTGACGGTCTCTCAGTTGACGGTCTCTCAGTTGATGATGCATTCTTCATTGTTGATAGACTCTCACATTCGTCAATGGTCACCATCTGTCAACAATCACCATCTGTCAACAATCACCATCTGTCAACAATCACCATCTGTCAACAATCACCATCTGTCAACAATCATCATCTGTCCACAATCACCATCTCAACGACGTTAGCCTGTCCACAACGACATCTCTCAACAGTCACCATCTTTCAACAACGCTGGTCTCTCAACAGCCATCACCTCTCAACAACGTCAGTCTCTCCATCATCACACCTCAAGTAATAATGAGATCCCACTTGACCTTGGCCAGCAACCCCCGCCAGTCGTGAAAGTCTCGCTGCACCGACTTCCTCGCCCACACCTGCTTCAGCAACATTTGCGCACACCGCACGTTTCCCAGCCCAATGTGGCTCCCCAGCGCTTCCACCCGCACCAGCGCCTCCTTGGCCTGGTCCTGTACTTGGGTCTCGCACGCGATGATAAACAGCAGCGGCAGCAGACCGGCCTCTTCCGGACATCCAAGCGGAACCCGCGCCACCGCCGCCAGACAGTCCGTCAGGGCCTCGGCCTTTTCTACGGGCAAAAGGGCGTGCAGGGATGCCCAGTCTATGGGGGTGGGGATGTGAAGGGGGATTGTTGACTGCGGCTGCAACTGTGAATGCAACGACAGCTCCTCCATCGGCACCAGTGGAGAATATACGGCACCCTCTCTCTCTCTCTCCGCCAGAATCTCGAGCGCGGCGTGGATGCAAGCAATGACGGCACATCGATACGCCTCGGCAATGTGCGACGAGTTTTCAATCGTCAAGGGACCCATGCCTTCGGGAATGGCGAACCGATCCGCGCTCCAGCTTCTCCTAGCCAGCAGGCTTAATCTATTCGACACAATGAGTCAGTCAGTCAGTTGACCAGTTTGGTATCTCGTCTGGATTTTGAACTTGTTTCACGTACATGGCCTCCACTTCTTCTTTGACTTTATGCGGTTCATCTCGTATGTTGATCACGAGGAGGTCGTTGGCCCGGCCGAGGAGAATAATGAGGCTCTGCGAGAAGCCCATGTACGGGTCAACTGGGAACAGCGTGCCAATCTCGAATGGCTCATGCTCGAATTCCTCGTCTCTAGCGTGCGGCGCGTATTCGGTGACGCGAGCAATATTCTTATGATACGACATGCTGTTTTGTTGGGGAAGGCCGATTAGCTCATGATCAGAAAGAAGCAAGAAAATCAGAAGATGGCGCTGATGAAGAGGAAGAGGAAGAAGAGGAAGAAGAGGAGGAAGAAAAGGAATCTGCACTCACAAGCTACGGACGTAGGCCAGCGTATTCGACATGGACGCCGTCTGCTCCGGGTCCAGCGACTGGCACAGAGACTCGATGCCTCGCAGGTGGAAGCGCCAGTTTTCCACGCCGTCCTTGATGATTTCGTATTTGCACAGGAAGATGGACGCCAGAATGGCCATTTCGGCCGTGTCCTTGTCCTCGATGATGACCTTTCTCTTGTTCTTGTTCTTGTTCTTGTTGTTTCTGTTGCCGTTACCGTAGTCACTGCTGCCTTCGCCCTCGACGGGGCTCGACTCTCTGCCGTCCGTTATCAGCTGCTCTCTTCTCCTACTAGAGCCAGAGCCAGAGCCAGAGCCAGAGCCAGAGGAACTGTTGTTTGTCACTCGCGGAATCAGGTCCCGCACCGCCGACAGCACGCGGACGTAGTACCGCGTCGCCATGGTTGAGTATTCCGACCGGTCGACGTCGTTTGCACTCGACCGGTGGACGGCCGCGGTGGCGCAGATTGCGTCGAGCAGCAGGTTGGACGAGGCGATGCGCGGCAGGATCAGCTGCTTGAGCGGGTTGACGGAGCTGTTTGCGTTGACCAGCACGTTGCTCAGCCGCTCCAGGTAGTATTGCAAGAAGAAGTATTCGCTCGTAGACAGGTAGGAAAAGGCCGACAGCGACGGCATCGGCGGCCCGTCCCGCGAGCCACCGCCGCGAGCCCGCAGGCTCACCTGGTTCTGGTTCTGGTTCTGGTTCTGGTGATGTTGATGTTGATGTTGATGTTGGTTTTGATTTTGATTTTGATGCGGTGATGATTGTAGCTGAAACTGCGACTCGTACTGCGACTGTGACGACCGCGACGACCGCGACGACCGTGATGACGACTGCGAGAGCCTCCGAGCCGTCGACGGCACCAGCGCCGAGGAGCCCGAGCTGCTGTGCCAATCCGCCGCCTCGCCGCTGGATTCTGCGTCGTCTGCCGTGCCGCCGGACGATCCCGACGATGTCGATGCCGGGCTCGAGTGATTCGATTCGTCCGGATCAGCCTCCGGGTCGGCGTCCGTCACCGCTCTGGGCCGGGATTCGCGTGTCGGTGTAACCACGTTGATGGGACAGAAGATGTCGAACTGGACGCATTCGAGGCCCAGCCGCAGGCATGTCTGACACCTGCCATGGTCAAGCACAAGTCAGTCAATGGAAACGAAATCCCCCAGCAAAGGGAAATCAATCAAAGAAAAAAAAAGGTAGCAAGTCGTCGGTCCAGGTAAGCCAGCCAGTCGAGCTTTGGCTACATGTAGTCGATAGTATCATTCGCGTAAAGTGCTGCAAAATGAAAAGAACGAAACAAAGGGAAGAAAAAGAAGCTGCTTCAAACCTACC
This sequence comes from Trichoderma aggressivum f. europaeum, assembly GCF_033847375.1. Classification (NCBI taxonomy): domain Eukaryota; kingdom Fungi; phylum Ascomycota; class Sordariomycetes; order Hypocreales; family Hypocreaceae; genus Trichoderma; species Trichoderma aggressivum. Next base: position 381,624 of record NW_026946391.1, read on the forward strand.
TCGGCTTTTGGCCATCACCTGCGAGTTCTCAGCGTCAGTCACAGTCTCTCGATTGGTTCCTTTGGTGTCTCGTCCTCTGCCGTGTCTCACGCACACACGAGGCCATGCAAAACAGCCCCCAACACATGCCCGCAAACGCCCGCTCGAAATAGAAATGGCAAATGGAGAGACTCACACTTCTTTCTCCTCCGCTTGCACGTACTGCATCCCGTGCGGCTCCACGGCGTCTTCCGGACTCGGCGCGCCATTCAGGAAAGTGATGCGAAAAGACACCCTGTTTTTACCGACTCTCCATGCAAGCCGGTTTCCCCGAGAAAGCTGTATGTAACAAGTAAAAAAAGAGTATAAGAATGAAGTCGTGAATTAATAAAAAAAAAGAATAAATCACAGAGACATGGCCGAGCAAAAAGAGTAATTCATAAAAAATAAAACAAATGCCAATATCGCTCGTAATGCAAAATGTCGAGATTAAAAAAAAAGGAAGAGAAAGAAGAACTGCCGTGAAAATGAACACGGCGATATCCGAAAGAAGAAGAAGAAGAAACGTTGCCGGGGCTCGAATTGAGGAAAATCGGCCTAGTTACCGGGGTTCTTCGATTGCTGGAGGGAGAGAGAAAAAAAAAAAGCACAAGACCCAAGCAGCCAATCCTCAGGCCAGGCATGGATATGGATATGGAAGCTTTCTAGATGAGCAAATCAAACCCGGTAACAGAGGAGCCACAAGAGCACGGGAAGACGCGGGGTAATACGCCGTTGGCGTTGACTTGTCCGTTTGCCTTGATTGAGAGCCAAATCGCCAGGGGAGAAGCATGATGGTCTAGACAGAGACTGGCCTGTTTTTCTTTAGGAGAGGGAGCAGGGAAAAGGGGGAGAGGGGAGAGAAAAGAGAAGACCGGGGGAACGAGCCAGAGCTCCGTGAATCTGCTGGCTAGAAACACATGGCTAGACACAGTTTAAAGAGAGAGATGAGCGAGATGGAGAGAGAAGAAGAAGAAGAAGCTGAGAGAAGCAAAATAATTACTGGAAATCAAACAAAAGGGGACGAGGATGGTCAGATCTTGATCTTGCGGCATCCCAAGCCATCAACGCCACTAAACTACCAACCAGCCAAGCAAAATTAGCGAGCCATTATTCCAGTCTCTTCTCCATCGATTCTTCTTCGCCAATTCCCTCTAGCTTCGACGCCCTCCCAAACTAAATGGCCCTTATCTCGGGAACGCCCCCTATCAAAAGAAAAAAAACGTGCGCAGAATCCATCATGTCACTGATATGCCACAAACCGTGAACCTACGCGCCATACTCCGTACACACACAGGCCAACGCTTCGAGAACGCTCAAGATTCGCCGGCAAGGTGCTGACACACACGGCGCTTGCGAGGCGTCACGAACCGCCCCATGACATGAGACTCTTCGCGGTGGATACACAATGACACGGACAGCAACACCTTGAGCCGATGGCCTGGCCTGGTCCCTTTTGGCGTCGCTGACAGGGCTCTGAAGCAATGCTAACGACGAGCTAGAGCTGTTCCCCCGAAGGCCCCCGAAGGCGGCCCAGTTGATTACGGTCTGGCTTGATTTATGCTTCCTTGTCACCCAGCCGAGCTCTCTTTCGTTTCGTTAGCGAGCCTTGAAGCGGCACAGTCCGTTTCTTTTCCCAGTTGTCCTGCATTCGGGCTCGTTTGGATCTGCACCGGGCGACGATCCCGCGTAACGCTGGCGAGATGCCGCGGCCGCGGTGCTTAGCTACATGTACTGTATCGTACATACCCGGAAGCGCGATTCGATCACTAGTATTCCAGAAGAGTTGAATTGAGCTTGGGATCGGAAGCTGTCAATGGCGGACGGCGGATGATTGGACAATCGGGTAGTTGTTGTGTTGCCATCACACAGGGACGTCAAAATGGCGACAACTTCAGGTTGGCTACCAACTCAAACTGTTTAAACACAACGCCTCCATTGCTTCATCTGAACGGCTTCTCTCATGACTCAAGCTGCAATTGAAAGTATGGCTTCAAGATTTACCGGTCTGGGTGATTCAAAATCGCATTTTGTGATTAATCATCGCCTTGTGCTCTCGGCGCAACCGTAATCGACTCGTCGACTGCCATCAACTCCAACTCTTGCAGATCGTCTATTTACCATGGAATACTACCCTCCTTGCACAGCTTGGCAACACAAATGAGGTAACACCTCGGAAACAGAAACTGATGCCGAGTGTAACAACTCAAAGTTGAAAACGGCACCAACTAGCAAACTGAACATATAAGATGCAGGTGAGCCGGCTTGATATAAAGGTCACACCAGTCACTCATTAACCAGAACCAAGCAGAGTCAACCCTGAAACCACAAAGGACGAACATACAAGGCCAAAAAGAGAGACGGGCTTAAAACAGGTCGAAAGCAAAAGGCCCCCCAAAGAGACACGCTGAAATAACAACCTCCAACAACAACAACAATGTCAACCATTCCGTACGAGCAACACTCCGTCACCTACGGCGATGAAGCCAAGTCCATCTTCTACCTCGCCGCCGGCCCTCGGCAAGGCCCTCTCATCATCTTCGTCCACGGCTGGCCCGGCATCGCCAAAACCTGGCATCCCCAGCTCCAAGTCTTCGCCGGCCTCGGCTTTCGAGCTGTCGCCCCCGACATGCCCGGGTACGGCAGATCAACAACCACCAGCGTCCCGACAGACTACTCCCAGGAGAAAGTCGTCGAGGGCGTCCTCGCCGTGCTCCGCGACACAGGCAGAGACCAGGCCATCTGGGTAGGACACGACTGGGGCTGCGCCACCGTGTACAGCATCGCAAATACCCGGCCCGAGGTCTGTCGGGCCGTCGCAGGGCTCGCCATCCCGTACGGCGTCTTGGAGCGCGGCTGGGCCGGGCTGTTGGCCGCCGTCGATCGCCATGTCTATCCCGAGGACGAGTATCCTCACGGCCAGCTCAGCTACATGGCGTTTTACGAGCAGTCCTTTGACAAGGCCGTTGCCTTTCAGAACAAGAGCCCGCACTCCGTGTTGCGACATCTCTTCCGGAAGCCGGAATGGCTGCCCGAGGACATGCCTTCGCCCAGGGCAAACGTCCTCGAGCAAGGCGGCTGGTTCGGCGGCATCGACAGCCCTCCGCCGCCCTCCACCGTCAAGGACGAGGAAATCATCATGAAGCTCGACGTCTTCCAGGAGTTGGTGGCCGCCATGGAAGAGACGGGCTTCGCCTCCGCCGGAGGCTACTACATGAACCACGGGGCCAACGAGGCGTATAACCTCGCCCACAGCAAGCACGACGGCAAGCTCTTGATGCCGGTGCTCTTCGTCCACGCAAGGTGGGACAGCGTCAGCGACTGTGCGCGCAACTCGACGGCTACCGTCTACATGAGGCGAAAGTGCGAGAAACTGACCGAGACCATCATCGACGCGGGGCATCACGTCGCGGCGGAGAAGCGTGAGGACACGAATGCGGCGATTGCGAGGTGGTTGGTTGAGGAGGTCAAGGACTGGTGGCCTGGGTTCTGGAGTCACCGGTTTGCAAAGCGGCCGTGAGTTTGACGATGCATGTGGATACATGAGAGCATGAAACTTCTCTTGCATAGACGTTGAGTCGACTCCGTTCTTCAGACTTGATTGTTGATGCTTGAAAGCTATCATCCATTCATCATTAAAGCTGCTCAGAATACCTTAGAGTGCCATGAATCACATCACTGCTATAAACCCCCTTTCAACAAGACATCTTGGATACGATACATTTCTCAATCTCTTTGATAGAATATAAAGCAAAAGAAAAAACAAGAGAAAAAAGAAAACATGACAACGCCATCTGTCCGCAAGCCACTGCTGACTTATGCCAAAATAAAGAATAGTTGTCCCCCTTTTTTCTCTTGATCCCGCCTCTTTTTGTATAAAAAAAAAAAAAAAAGTTTCGTCAAACATGTCGTATGTCCTTTCCAATCCTGCGATTTTGCCCGGTTCTACCTCTATGCTTCATGACCTTGACTCCCCTCCCTTCTCTTTCCCGTCCTTCCGTATACTGACCTATTAATTTCGTACAAGTGTGGTGTGTGTGTGTGTGTCTCTGTTTGTGTTTCTTTTGTGTGTCTGCAGTCTCGTGCATGTGGTATACACATAGACAGATATTCTTATGCGCATTGGTAGGCAGCGTAATCCATCTAATTGCTGCTGCTGCAAGACGTCGCCGCCTGAGATCGTCCAGACGCAATGCTCAGCGCATCAACCTGGAACTCGGTATCGCCCGTGCTGAAAAGCTCAAGCTTGATCCTATCGCCGTTGACGCCAAACTCCCTCAGCCGCCTGGCCATCTCCATCATAAACTGCTCCGGCCCGCAGATAAAGTACTCGGTGGATGAATTGTTCAGCCACAAGTCTTCCGCGTGCACCTTGTCAAGGTCAACCCTCGCGTCGTGATCATACGTGACGCCCGCCAGGTCCGATTCCGCAAGGCGCGTCTTGAAGATGTTGGTCTTGACGTGAGGCTTGTCGCGGGCGATTTTGCGGACGTGCAGGTAGAACGGGATCGAGTCTCGCGACCCTTGCACCCACGACACCGGCCTGTTGGGCTGCTTCTCAATCACAGAGTTGAGAATGGCCACCATGGGGGTGACGCCAACGCCGGCAGAGATCAGCACCAGAGGCGAGTTGGAAGTGTTGTACGTGTCGAGGAAGAACTCGCCCGCCGGGTGAGTCAGCTCTAGAATGTCCCCGGCGTTCTTCTGGTCAATGAGCATGTTGGAGACGACGCCGGGGTTGGTGCCAAACGAGTTTGACAGGTAACTCGGGGTTCGTGTCGTCTGCGACCCTCGGTCACGCTTGACCGTGAAGCGATAATAGTCCGGCTTGGGCCTCTCGGAGAGCGAATATTGCCGCGACTGCAGATATCCCTTGCCCGGCACCTGAACGCGCACCGAGACATACTGGCCCGGCATGAAGCTCGGCAGCTGCTTGCCGTCTTCGGGGACGACGTAGAAGGAGTAAATGTCGTCCGACTCCTCCACCTTTTGCTCGATGCGAAACTTCCTCCAGCCCTGCCAATGCTGCCAATCGTTGTACAGCTGGGCCTCTCGGCCGATGAGCATCTTTGCAAGCAGCCAGTAGGCCTTGTTCCAGGCAATCTGGACCGCGGGAGTCATGGCTGGTCCGAGGACCTCTCCAAACGCGGCAATGAGATACTTGGCCACAATGTCGTAGTGCTCGGGCAATATGCCGAGGGAGCAGTGCTTCTGGCACATCCGTTCCATCTTGGGGATCAACTCGGTGATGTGGTTGATGTTGTTGGCGAAGCTGAGGATGATGGCCGTCAGAGCACGAGGTTGACGGCCGTTGGCCTGGTTGACCGTGTTGAAGTAGTCATGGAGTTCAGGGTGAGCCGTGAGCATGTTCCGGTAGAAGAGTGTTGTGATGACCTCTCCTTGCTCGGTCAGAGCCGGAATGGTGTCCCTGACCAGCTTGACTTGTTGCGGAGTCAAGGCCATGGTAAAGGTGTTGAGAGATGTTTTGGCCGCTGAATGAGCAAATTGATTGGCGGGTTGATATATATAGATAGGTATGTATATCTGTAGGTATGTATATACAAGGGTGTGTATATATCAAACTTGGGCAACCGAGACTCAAGGCTATGGAAGGGTATCAGGGTTTTACAAGCACAGAGAAACAAAACTTGGAAAAAGTTCAAGTATCGAGTAGTGGTACGTGAAAAAAGAGCAGCAATCAAGGTCATGTGGAGAAGAAGATGAAAGATTCTGGGGCGGTTCATGGAGTTTATCAATGAAAGACAAGACAAGAGACAAGAGCACCCTGATTGTTGGGGGGGCCATAGACTCATGGGATGATGGTCCAATTCCCGTAATGACCCGGCTGGGCCGCATGCGGTGCCGCTTGAACAACGCCAATCCTGGCGGTCTCAAGGGCTGAAAAAAAAAATTGGATCATGAGGAGGAGAAAACAAAGCCAAAGGAAAAAAAATTTCAATCTCCAACCTGTCACAACGTCACCGCGTTTTGGGGACCAATATCGCGTTGACAGAAGGGTTTAAGCGAATCGTATGATTCCGGACAGGGGAGGGAATCCCGGCCTCGCCCCAATTTCAGGTGTGTTCTAGAATTGCCAGCCGCTTCCGAGTTCGAGGGACAAAGTGGCCGGCCAGCGGAAAGCACGCGGGCTGCTCTGCCGGGATCCTGTCACTCGAGCAAGCCCATTGCGTCAGGGTCTTTGCAGATTGGGACTTAGCCCGGGGCCTCATCGAACGACAAAAATGGGGATGCGGCAACACGCCACAACCAGAAAACTCTTATATCCAGACGGCTATTTGGGGTGTCATCTGCCGAGAACCGGGAACTGGGGTTTCGATGTTGCACGGCGGCCAATCAGGCTCGGCAGAGATGGCACAGAGTGACCCTTTTGTCGGTTGTCAATGGCTTCATCAACAGCAACTTTGCTGAGGGACCGAGTTCAGGGTTTCTCCGGGTTTGCCTTACCCCGTATTACAACTCGTCCAAAGACGTCCCGTACCGTAGTAGATGAGATTAGCTACATTTAGTATCAGCACTCGACTCGTGGTATTCAGGAATAGAAGCGGCAGCCCTACCAAAAGTCCGACGGGAAGGATTTGGCAGCGGCCGTACTGTATCTGCAGCGGCTGATTTGACATCGCGGGCCGCGGACAATGGTATCACTATCAACGGACTAACAAAGATTAGTTTCTACAACGGCCCCTAGTATTAGCATTACGGAGTAAAAGAGGTCCGTAACCCGTTTCCTCTTCTCCCGCTCTCGCACTCTCTCGCACTAGCAGTAGCCTCGCATTGCTCGACGATACAACCGTGCGCGTACGGGCGGCGGACTGCGCTGGCAATGCCTGGAAAGACGAGCAACTCCTGAATGGCCTTCCATGGGAGAAGATGAACGGGATGACGGGTGAGCCGCCGACTGCATAAGATACGGCACGCTTACGGCGAGTGTCAGGATTGCGCTCTTTCACGCGGCGTTGCAAGTACGGAGCGCTTGCCAGTGCCTATAAGATTTCCCCCTTTGAGACCCATCAGCTGCTTGCTTGGCCCCCACTGACAGTACCACCTCTCTGCTGCTTGGTATGAGTAATGGCAGTGACCTTGGGCAATTTTCCGAAGCATCAGCCCAGTATCTGGCATCAAGCATGTTGCATCCCGAGCTCCGTACAAGGGCATGCATGTTACGGCTAAAGATAGCCCACGTGCTTGCTGGTGGCAACTGTTTGAGCTTGTTGGATGACCATACCCGTAGACATTATGCTTCCAGGATAGTGCTTTAGAGATATCGGGATATAGGGGAGAGACGTATAGGAGAACGTTGCGAGTAAGAAAACTCTCGCTTGTGACTCGGCAGGTTTCAGGGCAGTATGAGGACGAATCCCGCCATCAACTGTATCTGTATCGTCGACTGAGAAAATCTCGCCATGCAGTCTTGGTTTGACTTGGTCTCAACGGGGGAATCAGAGATTCTGAAACCCATCATGTGATGGCAACAGGAGGATTCCGAATAATGCCTCTCGTTGGCAGAAGATCCAGACAGCTAACCTCGGGATACCGTATTCGAGATGCTCCACGCTGTACTTGCAAAATGGGTTCATGGGGGCCAGGCACAAAGTGCGAGGCATGTGGAGTTCCGCGGATCCGCATCGAGCGGCTGGACCGAAATCAAAATAAAGAGGCGCGGAAAGGGAAAAGAAGAGGAAGGAAGAGAGGGAAAAGTCCATGGGTGGAGTTGGAGCTGGCCTCTGCTTCAGTTGCGTCACTGATGCTCCTCAGTCGATCTTTATCTGCACGAGAATGGCGTGCATGTGTCGAGATTAGTGCCGAGAGCGGCGTCACAAGATTCGCTGCTTTGATCCGCCCTTGTCCAGGTTGCCGTGCTTTGCCCTGCCATATCTCTGCCTCTCTTCTCTTTGAAACCACATCTCGGACTTTTGGTGTACGAGTAGAGGTTGCTGGAGGGGAATTGGCTTTCTTTTTCTTTCTTTCCTTCCTTCTTTCTTTCCAGGTTTTTTTACCAATGCTTTGTCTCTTCTTCGCTGCCAACCGGTTCGTTAACAATGTCGGATCGGACCGCTCCTAGGCCCCGACGACGGTTTTATCAAAAGAAGGCGAGCCTGAGTCGAAGATTTTTTTTCAAATCCAATGCGCTGGCACCTTTGTTAGCATCTTCCAACGGCTGTTGTGTGTCACCGCCTACTTGGGGATATTTGCTCTGTCAATTTTGAAACTGGCCTCGACTCCAACACTGACCACGCATGTCGAGATTTGGCCGGCATCAACACTCCGTACTATACGGGTACTAATGTAATAGCGCTCTAGCGCCGAGCTGAGCCAGTGGTCAACAGGCCTGCTGCTTTTCTTGCAGTGTGTAATTGCGCAACGGCCTTGCAGCGAGTGAATTCCAAGCCATGCCGCTACCTCGACGGCCATTCGCGGGTCGATCTCAGCTGACGCCGTCGGTCTTGCAACACGAGACATTTCCTTTGTGAGCCGATGCTGTCCGAAAGGTTCGTTGCAAGAGACGTGTGTATGCGCTCGTTTGATTCCGTCCATCACACCGCAGTGATTCTCTGATCTGTCAAGTTGGACTTGTTCATTGCGAAAGGATCCGCGCAATCAGAGTCGATTACTGTAGGGCATCGCTGCTTCCTAGTCTGTGCCTTCCTCATGACTACCTAGGTAGTACGGTAATGCTGTAGCGATGCATCATCGCCTTCCATTCCCCTTCTACAAACACATGGGTACATGAATGGTCGAGTCTTTTCTTTTTCTTTTTCTCTATTTTGAATTTCAATTTTTAATCCTTGCATTTTGATTTCAATCAATTCCCATCACACTAGTAAATGCAGGAACAAGATGAAGCCGATGGAAAGAGCGTTAGCAGCTGCAACCGCTGTCGTAGCGAATCCCGCAGGTCTTACACACACATAGTAGAGAGAGGCCTTTTTAATCCGTACCTACCTACCTAGTAGTATTATCGAGAAAAAAAATAGCAAGGAAAATAAGAAATCTCACGCGCCTGCCATTACCTGCACAAGGCACGATAGCCCGGTCCGTAGCAGCAACCACGCGCACTCGCTCCTGCCACCCTATCCTATCCTATCCTATCCTATCGATACCCAACTCAGCCTCGCCCTCCAGGCCAATCCTTGTCCTTGCCCTCCCTCGTCCATCTCGTCCATCTTCCCCCCTCCGCCTCACCAACTTTTGCTTGTGCCTCCCTCTTTTGCTTTTGCAGCAACGACGCCGTCTGCAGCTATGAGCGGCAGCGACGTGGATGCCGCCAACACCCATAAAGAGGCCTCAGCTCCCCCCAGTTCCAGCGGCTCTGGCGTCAGCATCAAGAAGCGCAAGAAGGACGGCCTCAAGCCCATCATCACCATGGAGGGGCCACCATCGCAGCGGCCTGCAGACGCAGATGCGGCATCGGGAGCAGGCAAGCCGTCTAAGTCGCAGGACGTGGACATGCACGAGTAAGTTGGCATTTCATGGACTGTCTGTCTTTTCAAAGGATTCTTGGCCTCCCCCCCTCGTCCTCGTCCCCTTTGTCCGCGTTTGTTGTTGTTTATTTTTGATTGTTTCTCACTGCCCGTACGACGTGACCCCTCCAACCCTTGAAGCCTTGCGGGCAACGGGCATGATGAGACGAGCATGGGGTCACTGGCGCAAAGCTGCGTGTCTGTCTATCCGCCCATCGTTTGCATCTTCTGCCCTGCCATTGGCAAGGCCCTCCGGGTGCCTGACCGACTTGTCCAACTCCACCGTCACATCCCTCATCATCACACTCGCAGCCGCAGGTTCGTTTCCTATTCCTGTTTTTGCCCTCTGCATGGCCTTTGCATGCCAAAATGGCCTCTTCATTCGTTACACACGCCATGGCTAGCCCCTCATTGTCTGTGCCCGCTCTATGACATGGCCGGCTCCACCATCTTGGTCCTCCCGAGCCCCGGCATTTGCTCAAGTCGAGCCCAGAAGCTGCAGAAAAAAACAGGGCAGAAGGCTATGATTACTTCATGTGCATTCTTGCCCCTGGCTCCATGCCATCACCGTCACCCACTACAGCACTGTGCTGGAGCGAGGCCCTGATGGAGATGCTCTCTCTACTCGTATCAGCGGGGCCGCAGACAAACGTCGAGTGACGAGCTGGAGGCCGCTCCGAGGCTGATGACCGCCGAGTCCTGCGCCGAACCGGGGTTGTCTTTGCTTTGCTTTGCTTTGCTTTGCGTTGTATTGCGTCGTTTTGCTCTGCTTTGTGTTGTATTGCGTTGTGTTTGATTTTTGATTTCGCGACGGCTCACCTTGTTTTCTGCCTTGCTCTCGTTGTTTGCCGCTGCCACGGCGATGGAGCTGCACTTTTCGTCTGCTGCTGCGTCTTCCCATGTGGCCAGGGTTCCGCGCTGTTGCCCGAGTGCTGCTGCTCCGTGGGAATCCCGTTGGTCCCGTTGCCAGTCTCGTGTTGTGTATTCGGATACCTGCTTTTGCCTGCCCGTTGATGGCATGGAAAGGGGGCTCGGCGCTGTCGTTATCCTCCCGTACTCCAACCTTGTTCCTCCCCATCCCTCCGTCTCTCTCTCTCTCTCTCTCGCTTGTCTCACAACTCCCATATGAGGCAGAGAGAGCTTCAGGGCGCTTCGCCGCTTGCAGAGCTGCCGGCGTCTGAGAGCGTTGCCCCACTGGAGGGGCTGGCTCGGGCGGGTAGTCGAATCGAACAGCCACGGCCTTAGTAGGGACGGGCTTGTTGCTGCCGCTTTCAGCTGCTCGCCGTCATCATTGGTGTGTCCAGCCAATGAAGACTTGGCTTGCTGTCGATGCGTGTGTGTGTGCTCAGCCAGCCAGTCTCACTCTCGCTGCCACGCCGTTCTCGTTCTTTCTCCCCTCTGTCACCTTGTCACGATACCGCCTCTACCAGAATAACCCTCACCTTGTCTGCCCGGTTTGCTGCCTGGGCAAGAAGGGAAAAAGCCCGAGGCTCTCTACTGTTTGTGCTCTGTGCGCACTTTGCCGTTCCTTGTTTCTTTCTTTTTTTCATTTATTTACATTTGCTTCTTTTTTTCTTCTCTTCCTTTTCCTGGTTAGCCAAAACGGGCCCTTTTTATTGTCCCTCTCGTCATCCCATCTTTGGGATAGGCCCTGCCCGAAACCAGCCGCGAAGTCTCATTGCCCAACCATTTGCCGCGGACAGACGCTGCATAATGTCAAAGACAGCATGAGCTTTCTCAAGACCAGGTTCCCCTCACCTTTTCTCCTACAGTACCTACTTGTCTATATCCTCTTTTTCAAACCCCCTTTCGAGCGACAGGACCCCTTTCAAGAGCATGTGCAAGGGGCTTCTGGCTTTGATTATCGCGCCCAAGTGGGCGGCCCGCTTGGCTCCAAAATGCTCCTACTCGATGCTGCTGCTGCTGCTGCTGCTGCTGCCATGAGCGCTACTGCGGCCATGCTGCCATTGTAGCGTCAAGTACGTGATGTCCTTGGCATCTACGGGTACCTTGGCTGGCAGATGCCATCTCGCCTTGAGTTTGCCGCTGCCGCTGCCAGTAGTGCTCGCACGCGCAGTTGCTTGTAGGCTGTGGATTGGGCTTACAATCTTGATACCGTCACCCCGCAAAGCGTTTCTTTTGGCTGGAGTTTACCGCTAGCCTCTCCCCCCCCCTTCACAAATAGACCGCCCAATCAAGATCCATTATCCCTGCGCCCGCCTGTCTCCAACTCGGTCCCTTTCTCTCCATTCCATCGTCTTGCTGCCAGGTGGTTGCTTGGCCATCCCATCCCATCAAACCTGCCACCGTCTCTCCTTGTGGACGCGCTTCCGCAAGCCCGAGTCGCGATCGCTAACTGCTACTGCTTGCTTTTGCCTGCAATCTAGAACCCGCCAATTGCCCAGCGCCACCATGGCTCACTCGCCGTCGTCGTCGTCGGCGGCTGACGACCCCGCCGAGAACACGGCCGACGAGGAAGATTCCGAAGACTACTGCAAGGGCGGCTATCACCCCGTCCAGATTGGCGAAAAGTTCAAGGACGGCAAGTACACGGTTGTGCGCAAGCTGGGCTGGGGTCACTTCTCGACCGTCTGGCTGTCGCGGGACAACACCAACGGCAAACACGTCGCGCTCAAGGTGGTGCGCTCCGCCACCCACTACACTGAGACGGCCGTCGATGAGATTAAGCTTCTCAACAAGATCGTCCAGGCTAACCCCAACCATCCCGGCCGCAAGCACGTCGTCAGCCTCCTCGACTCGTTCGAACACAAGGGCCCCAACGGAACCCACATGTGCATGGTGTTTGAGGTGCTGGGCGAGAACCTGCTGGGCCTCATCAAGAGATGGAACCACCGCGGTATCCCCATGCCTCTTGTCAAGCAAATCACCAAGCAGGTCCTGCTGGGCCTGGATTACCTCCACCGGGAGTGCGGCATCATCCACACCGATCTCAAGCCCGAAAACGTCCTGATTGAGATTGGAGACGTCGAGCAGATTGTCAAGAAGGTGGTCAAGCCCGAGACGCCCGACAAAGAGAACAACCGCAACGGCCGCAGAAGGCGTAGGACGCTCATTACTGGCAGCCAGCCGTTGCCGTCTCCCCTCAACGCCAACTTCAACCACAACAACCTATTCCCATCATCAACTTCCCAGGGCAGCCTGGCTGGAATGCTGGAAGGTACGACCAGTATTATCCCTCCTCCCTCTCTTGCATTTGATATTCTTCTAACGCTCTTTCCTTTGTTTCTAGGTAAGAACAAGGACGGATCGCCAAAGGCCGACGACGCTCATAAGAGAGAAAAGTCTGCGTAAGTTTTGAAATCTCTGTTGCCTCTCTTTTCCATTTGCGCCCTGTCCAACGCGAATGTCAAAACTGTTTGGTTCTCCTTCCTAACATCAAGACTGTTTGTTGCCGCCATCTAGTGACCTCCTGACTCGCGAAGTGTCGGGTATCTCTCTAGACAAATCCAGCACACCTTCGTCGGGCTCAACCGGCGACAAGCGCAAGGCGGATGATTCGCATGCGTTCGAGGTGATTAGCGTCAAGATTGCCGACCTGGGCAATGCATGCTGGGTCAATCACCATTTCACCAACGATATTCAAACGCGTCAATATCGATCTCCAGAGGTGATTTTAGGCGCAAAGTGGGGTGCAAGCACAGATGTCTGGAGCATGTCTGCCATGGTAAGCCTCTTTTTGATTCACTTGTTTTTGTCAACGTGCCCTCGATCCAACTAACAAGCGTTGATAGGTGTTCGAGTTGATTACGGGCGACTATCTGTTCGATCCCCAGTCTGGCACTAAGTATGGCAAGGACGACGACCACATCGCGCAGATCATCGAGCTGCTGGGCCCCTTCCCACGATCTCTGTGCCTCAGTGGCAAATGGAGCCAGGAGATATTTAACAGAAAGGGAGAGCTCCGGAACATTCATAGGCTGAGGCACTGGGCTTTACCAGATGTCCTGAGAGAGAAATATCATTTCAAAGAGGACGAGGCTAAGCGCATCTCGGCCTTTCTGACTCCGATGCTCGAGCTCGTGCCAGAGAAGCGCGCCAACGCCGGCGGCATGGCAGGTCACCCGTGGCTGGACGACACGCCGGGCATGAAGGGCGTCAAGATTGAGGGCCTGGAGGTCGGCAGCCGTGGAGAGGGAATTGACGGCTGGGCCACCGAGGTGCGGAAACGATGAATTGGAGTTGGAGCCCTATATAGACGGACAGGAGCCATGGATCAAGCCATGTTGCGCAATGTATTTTTGGACCATACTACGCCGCCAACTAATGAAATGGATGGTAGAAGATTTTGGTGCCCGGGCATAGTCGAAGGATGCCCAGGGTAGCCTTTTGAAGTCAAGGTAGATATGAAAAATGATTCCCTTACGAAACAGACAAGAGAGAGAGAGAGAGAGGGTGGGAAAAACAAGACGAAAATCACCAAAAAAAAAAGTAGTTGAATGGGGGAGCTGGCCACTACAATTTTGCAATGATGGAATGGACAGCGATAGATAGACTTGCAATGTGAAGATGTTTTTTTTTATTCATCATGCCTATTTCAAACAAGTCGTGTGCTAATGACTCTTTTCTTAATCCTGTCCTGTCCTGTCTATCCAGCCATGATGCGCTCTTGCGACTGATGACATGCCATCCAATCAGAGGGACGAATCGCCAAACAGACAAGCAAAGCAATGAAAAAGAAATGATCTGTTAGATACATGTGATACATGTCTTGCGGATGTCAACTCTGGGCCTTCTTTTCCCCACCTTTTGGTAGGTATTGGGGGGGAGGAAGATGAGTCGTATGTTAGGTATAGCGAGGTAAAAAAGGCAAGGTAAAAGATGGGCATAGGTGGCCAATACCCAAGGGTAAAACCTTGGAGATGTCAAGGGTAAATTCTTCAAAGCAGAAATGAAAAAAAGAAAAGTCAAGAAAATTACTCCGGTTACAAAGGCGAGCTGCGAGAAGCAGTCATATGAAAAGAAAAGTAAAAGGGGGTAAAAGACGAAGAAGGCCAGCAATGAAAGCAAAAAAAGCAAACAAAGCAAAAAGCAAAAAAAGCAAAAAGCAAAAAAACCATGCGGGGAGATATCACTGCAAGCAAACAGTACGCCTTCCTCCGAGCCCTTGTTTTCTCTTCTTCTTTCTCCTCTCCTTTTCCTCTCTTTCCCCCTTTATCCCGTCGAGTTTCTTCTTGTTTTGATTCTTCTCTTTTTTTCCAGTTTCTTTTTGTCTTCTTTTTCCATCCACCCTGCCCATGAAAACCCCCCAAGAACCTAGGCCTTTCTTCTAGCCTGCAAAAAACCGATACGCCTACCCCGTTGCAGAGTCATCCGCAGCCACTTACTTGTTACTTCTCGCTGATCTCCTGGCCCTGACCGCAGCAGCTGGCCCGTCGGCCTCGTCTTCCCCGGCTTGAAGGTCACCATCGTCAGTCTCCGGCGTTGTTGGCTCTTTGCTCGAGCTCGCGTCCTTGTCTTTCTCGTGTGATTTGAGGACTTCTCTTACGATGCGCTTTCCTTCATCCATTTCGCCGTTGGGCGTCCCGCAAGCCATGCACTTCCACATGCCCAGCTCGCCCAGGCTCTTGGTGCCCGGGGGTGCCTGCCCGTTCACCACGCGGCATGCGCGGCAGATGAGCACGATGCGGTTCTTGGCCGCGGTCTCGTCCTCGCCCAGAAGGACGTCGAAGATGCGATCGTACCAATGAGGCTCGGAGGGGGGCGGTGGCGGCGGGATGCTGTACAGCTGGCTCTGCGCCGACTGGGGGCGAGGAGGAGGAAGGGCATTGCCAAAGGCATTGGGCGCGAATTCGGCTGTGGTGTCGAAAGAGGCGATGCTCTGGGCGAGGGGCGTGACGGGTCGGCTGCTGGGAGCAAGCGAGGCGGGCGAGAATTCTCGTCGGGGGATGTTGGCAGTCGGGGGAGGGGAGATGTGAATGCGTTCCGGCATGGTCCAAGGCCCCTGCTGCGTCTTCTTCGCATCAGATGGCTCCTCGGGGCCCTCCTGCTGCCTGCTTCGTGGTCTGCCGTCGGGGCCGCCGTATTTCTCAATCAGCTCCATGGTGGAGTCGTACTTTGTCGCATCCTTGAGCTTTTGAATCGTCTTGCCGCGCTCTTCTTGCAGCGCCTTGAGCTTGGCCTCGAGGCTTTCGATGCGGAAGTTGTAGTAGCTGGTGATGACGACGCGCGTTGTGTAGATGCTGTGTGACGCCAACAAACGGTTGAATCGTCAGCCAGGGGTAGGGGATATAGGGGGGGGAAGAAGCAATCTGCGAATACTCGTTGCGTGTGTATATGCGCATGACAGGCAATGCGCTCTTCCATGTAAAGTCTCGACAAAGGCAAGGGACAAACTCACAAGACAGGCCCGCCAGCCATGCCGGTCCATTCCCAGGGCCCTAGATTGGGATATCCCACAACCAGGAGAAGGACAATGACGCTGACAAGGTAGGCGAAGGAGGTGTAGAGGGTTCCCAGCACCTTGATCTTGCGAGACCGCAGGCGAGTCCATTCCAGGCGAGTCTGGGTGGTTGTAATCTTTTTCGAGAGGGCCGAGAGCGCCTTTTCGAAGGACGCTGGCGAGGAGTCGTCGCTCTGGTTTGCGCCGGGGCAGTCAGCAGCTTGAAGCCAGGGAGAACAGCACAGGCAAGCATCGCAAAATCAAAAACTCACCTTGAACGGCCAAAACGACACCATGACGGGCAACTGCTTGAGGGGGGTTAAAGGAGAGTCTGGTGAGGGTTGGAGTTGGGATTGGAATTGGAGTTGTTGCCAAAGGCAGGCTCTTGGTTGGTTCTCCAGGGAACGAGAGCGAGGGTGCGCAAGATTCCAGGGAAAAGGGGGTTCGCGCAAGGAGCTGGCAGGGAAGGCAAGAGGCTGAAGCTGAAGGCTCTGCAACGGCGCAGCCGCAGGCAAAGACAGAGTTGAGGCTGGTTGAAGCCTCGTGAGCCCTCACAGAGGAGAAGCACGAGACAAGAAGAGGCAACGAAATGGAGTGACTTGGGCCTAGCGAGTAGCTCCGGCAGGATGAAGAAGTACCTTTTGGCTAGTGTGGACACAGAGGCTGAAATGAGCTCGTGGTGACTTCATTGGGCAGGTGGGAGAGGCGCGCCACAGGCAGGTGGGGGAGGATTTTTGGTTGATTCAGTGGCAGTTACTGGCAGTTACTGGCGGTTGGAGTGCTGAGCCACAGCGCGTGCAGCAGCTACCCCGGATGGCAAGCCACAGGCCAGTGACCTTCCAGTTGGAGGGAGGTCATGCCATCACATTAATTGGTTGGTATTACAGCCTGATATGTCGACAATACTGCTAACTACCTGCTGAGGTACCTATTATATTATTCAAAGGGCATTGGCTATATGGGTAGATAACCATCAAGTTTGAGAATCTAATAAACGGCGACTTGATTGATTTAACCTTGTGCCTGACAGCGAATTGACCAGAATTCAAAAGCCCCAAAAAAACAACCTTGAATAGCCCGAGTGCGCCACAATGTGTCTCCTCCATTTTCTGTTTTTGACAGCGGTACATTTCAGGAGGTACTCGCATAATAGGTACCACCTGTTAAACCGTCCGGCTGATGGATGCTTCTTCGTATTCTGCCGCCGGTACATATTAAAAATGCAACCCTTGAAACGCCCTCCGCGTTTCAATACATGCCAGGCACCCTCCGCGTTGGCCGATCGCATCTCACCCACTAGGGTAATCAGGGTCTTGGATCTTGCATAATGCCCATCTGACAAGTCAATTGATTCCGAGAAAAGCAAATACCGAGTTTTTTTTTAAATCGGCTGTGACATGATGTCGTGGCGATGAATAAAAAAAAAGATGTAAATAAATAAGAACATTAAAAAAAAAACCAAGAAAACCGAATAATTTTAAGCTCCTATTTCGCTCTGGATACAAAACCTCTGTGCCAACATTCTTGACGTATCTGACCTTGTATACAACGTATGTGTACCTGGTATCTATATAAAATACCTACCTAGATCTTCCTTTGTCTTGAAAATCAACTTCCCATAATCATCACTTCATCAGTAGCATCATCATTACCGTCAACGTCATTGCCATCCTATACATCTTCTTCTTCTACATCAGAAATTGCATTCCCATCTTCATCAACTTCAAAAATCTTGCGTAAATCGGCGTCGGCCAAAAGATAAGGCGGTGTCCAGCCAAACTCGTCGTTCCACAAACACCGATGCGCGGTCCAAATGTGATTGATATTATTGCACGTCTGGCCCGCGTTGATGCATTCCGCGCAAAGAACCATGCCGCCGTTGCAGTCCTCGCAGACATACGCCTGCTCCACGTGGACGCTGGCTCGGCCGCAGACGTTGCAGTGGCACGTTGCGTGATCCCACCTATGCTGCGTTTGCTTGCCTGCAGGATCCTCCAGCCAGATGGGGATGTTGGCTTGCTTGGTGTGTCTCTTGAGATACTTGACAAGCTGCCTCCTGTTGGATCGCTGGGCGTGGGCGAAAAGAGTGCAGTTCAGAAAGTCTCTCTCGGCAAAATCCGCAAAGCCTTCGTTGATAAGGAGCTCCACCACTTTGCGGTGCCCGTTCCTGGCAGCAGCGAAGATGGGAGTCGATCCAAACTTGTCCCTCGCGTTCGCCATGCTGGTCAAGGGTAGTAGCCTCTTAATGACCTTTGTGTGCCCTCGCATGGCGGCGTGGAAGAATGCCGAGCGGCCTAGGTTGTCCAGATGATCAAGCTGGAAGCCGCGCGTTTTGAGAAACATGTTCAACAGACGATAACTTCCTGCATAGGCAGCTCTGATACCTGGAGTATAACCTGCGGCGGTGGTGGCCATGATGTCGGCACCGTGGCTCAAGAGGATTCTTGAGGTCTGCAAATGACGGCCATCTGCAGCGCAAATCAAAGAGTTCCACCCCGTTGAACTGCTGGTCTGCACATCAGCGCCGCAGATTAGGAGGATGTTGGCCAGTGAGGCGTGCCCACCGTCCGCAGCCGCCATGAGCGGCGTCCAGCCTGACAGCGTCTTCATATGGATATCAGCCCCGTAGGCGAGCAACAGATTGACTATATCCAGGTGGCCATTCGTCGCAGCCAGTGTTATAGGACTCCAGCCACCGACGGCCTTGGCCATGACGTTTGCTCCACGGCCAACGAGGAGCATGGCCATTCTGAGGTCGCCGCGGTTTGCCGCCATGCAGAGAGACGTCCATCGGTTGGTACATTTCTGCTCGGTATTAACACCTCGATCCAGTAGAAGTTGAACTGTATCGTAATGTCCCTTGTCGGCCGCGAGGGTCAAGGGAGTCCAGCCGTTTTCGTCTGCAACGGCCGTAGGGTTGAAACCATGGTCAAGAAGCACTTGGACCGCCTCGGTGTGTCCGCCATCGGCTGCTATGTGCAGACAACTCCAGCCACCTGCCTCGGGGGTTGGATCGGCCCCTCGTTTGAGAAGATAGGTCAAGATGTCTGCGTGGCCGAAAGTAGAGGCCGACCTCAGCGCTGACCAGTTGATCCCGTAATCACCCTCCATCGACACACCGTACTCGTCCAACAGGAGCTTTGCAACACCAAGGCTCCCACGGCAACAGGCCACACTGATGGGCGACCAGCCAAAGCTCGTAAGCGCTGTACAACTCGCACCATGCTCTACGAGCTTCTTGACAATATTGGCGTGCCCGAAGCTGGCAGCGAGGGTGATGGGCGTCCACCCTCGGTCGTCCTCGGCCATTGGGTTGATTCCGGGAGTCGACAGCACCAGCTCAGCACATTTGGGGCTTCCAGTGCACGAGACGACAAAGATGAGGTATGGGTGGTCTTCCAAGCGGATGCCGGCTTTGATGGCCCTCTTGAGGGTGTCTACCTTGTCCTGGGTAGCGGCCCATGTCAGGCAGGAATCCTGCTTGTACTTGCGATACATCTGATCTCGCTGGTATAAAACATCGCCAAACATGACGTTGAAGAGACGGCACGTCCTCACGAAAGCAGCAATGTCGCCCTTCTCTTCGAGGCACGCTCCAATCTGTCCGATGATTTCGTTGGGAATGCGAAGCAGCATAGGCTTTCTGTTCGTGTCCTCCATTGCGCATTTGCTTTTTCCTGAAGAAATGCTGCTTCTGCTGCTTCCTTTCACGGTGACTGTGTCTTCTTCCATCATTCCTGGGGCCCGCATGGTAAAGAGGCGAGAGCTCGGCGCGGCAAACAGGGTGTTGTCACCCGTATGGCAGTAGACAGCGTCTGCGTATGAAGTAGTGTCAAGAGAGGAGCAAGGCCGAAGACGCAAGAAGAGAAGAACAGTATCATGTCCGAATAGAAAAGAAGGAGGGGGGACAACGAGACTAGGCTCGAAGCTGAAGGCGAGGATGGGATGCCCCCAAGTACTGGAAGAATTGAAAAGCCATGAAAAGCGAGCAAGGCTGCCGGCCAGCATGTGGCTGGCTGCAGCTGCACAAACACCTCAGCCTCAGCGGCAAGCTAGACATGTACTGCAATAGCTGCCATGGGATCTGATAGGCAGGTAGCCGTCTCGAGAGGGGGTGTGAGAAGAGAGGAGGCTTGCGAGGAGAGCATGCTGGCTGTTCACACTGCGCTGCAAGATGAGAGACACGAACATGGGCGGCAGCTGGACGAGAAAGAATCGGTGCAAACTCGCGTGAAAGCTGGACGCCGGATCTGGGACGGGATATATCGCTGATGGATTGTCGTTTTCTTACGTGGAGGATGCTCCCCCATGTTGACCGTTGAGATTAGCGATGTGTTAGCTGAGACACCAAACGCTCCGGCTTACACGCAACGACGGGAGGACTAGCAAAATAAGGTACGGCTATGGTACTGTAGCAGCGGCATCGCCCACCAACTAGCCCAGCGGGAACCAAACCAAACGAAAATCAACCGAACCAAACTGGACTGAATCCAACTGGACTGGACTGGACTGGACAGTTGACCTACACGAGCACAGTTACAGTACGTACCTTTAGTAGTACTCGGGGCGTGTGTCCTGGTTGCTTTCGCAGGTACCATTTGCAATGGGAAGGCAAAGAACCGGGTTACTCGATACTTTGCGCCTGCCTTAGTGGAAAAGGAAAGACCCGCGCCGGTGGGGCCCCGTTTCAGCCCCCCGCAGCTATGCGGCGAGTGATTGGTCAGGCTCATCTTCGGAGAATCTGCTCCGACCGAGCCTAGTTCGAGCAGTCGCAAGTGTGGCAGGAAGTGGGAAGGGGTTCGACGCAAGGGAGCAGGAAGGAGCGACAACACAGTGCGGGGGGCTCGCCAATCAGCCCATTTGTGACGTAAATCCGCACGTTGAATGTTTCTTGTTCTTTTTGCGAGTGCGCGTACCGAGCATTGTTACGAGAAGGCGAAAATACGGGCATTATCCATTCTCATACAGTAACCGGATCTAGAAGCCATCTCGATCTCGGTTCGTGGCTGCTAAATCAAAAAGAGACAGAATCTCGCCGTATTTTGTTGCCCGTTCATACCAAGAATTAAGGTAGCAATCAAGCTCTCGAAAAATCTCCGACTTGCTTCTCTGTCAACTCGCTGACTCTATTGTAAGACAAAAAACGGCCACTAGCCATCATCGTGTGTGTGCCTCTCCTCTCCCTCACTCACTGCAAAAAGGAAACATGGCTGACGACCTGCATGGCCTACTTTTTTCTTTTTCGGCGGTCAAGACAACGTCTCCTCCTCCCTGCTTCATACAGCAGCCACAAGAAAGGCACTCGTCCCGACTGTGTGCGACTCGATAGCTGCTTCAAGGCTGCAGATATGGCTTGACCGGCCGGGCTTTTGGCCTGGGATCCCCCCCGTTTGTCTAATTAACCTGAGTCGACCCGAGCTGCCCAGATGCCCAACCGTCAGGATTTCAGGCTCCTTCGCATGGTGACTGCCGGTTTGTTTTTGCTTTGTGCTCGAAGCTGCCATGCACTTACAAAGCGCTGCATTGTTATTCGTCCAATGACAGTAACATCCGGTGGAGGGATCACGATGGAAACTGCTAGGTGCTGTACGTGTTCGCACATTCACAAGCCACCCCAATCGGCAGTCTATCGTGATCCATTCACAACACACCACAGTCGCAGTCGGTTAGCCGAGATTGCTGCAAGCCGAACCGGTGAGCTTGTTGAACCGCCAACCACGACTACAGTATGTACGAGCGTTTCCGCTGAGGCTGTCGATCCCTGTACACACGCAGGCCTTTCGATTGGCTCAACCGGCAGTTTTGCTTTGCTGGCAGATTATATTGCGAGGCAGAGACAAGCCATTGGCAATACCCCTCACCAACTTCCAGATACACACAACGCCCTTCTTTGCTTTCCCCCCCGGCCGTGATTAGGATGGTCAATGCTGCGTGTATTCACCCTGAGACACACTCCATCCTCCGGTTGCGGCACCCATCCATCCGCCGCTGCTCTTCGGAAAACACCAGGCTGTATCTGGTCGGAAAAGGCTGGGCAAACAACGTGATTCTCCCTGTCAAGACTCGATACTCGCAGTAGGTTGTGTTCTTTTTCCGTAAATTCGCCGTCGAGTACACAAGTCGAATTGAAGACAATCACTTCACATCTCCAAGAGCACTACATCGCCAATTCTCTCCTTGGACACTTGGGCAGGGTAGACCAGCGGCATCAACCTGTATTCTAGTACAAACCACGTCAAGTCTTGGTTCTGACGTCAAGAAACACAGAGGCAGCATGTCATTTGCTTCCTGGTCGCCAGCCACCAGTCTCAAATCTGCTGTAGTTGGAAACCCGCTGCCACTTACATGCGTCCATGTAATTGTGTTGGAAGCAATCAGCCGCCCGGCATGACGCAGGTATCCATACAAATCTCCTCGCGAACTCGACATGACGTTGTATCTCATGAGCTGCAAAATGCTGTGCCATGGTTACACCAACGGCGAGTCCGAGCCATGTGTAACCCGTAGAGAAAGGAAAGCAACGCGGAGCCAGCGCCAACCGCGTCTCAAGCTTTTCTTTTTTAGCAATGAATCCAGGAGATTGTAGGAGTAATATTGATTCCCGCTCAGGTACGGAGTACAGATATTGGAATCCTTTCGCCCAGCCTTTGTAGGCAGTGCTGTTCTTATCACAGTGGCCAGTAGTAAGAAGGGCAGCTTTGCCTCTGCCACCCTGTATCCGTAAACTGCGCATTGCTTGGCAGCATCCAGAGATGAAGTTGATTTTTCTGTAGAATATTGGAAGTTAAGGAGTCGCTTCAGCCGACGTTGTCGATCTAACGTTGGGAAAAAGCAGCGAAAATGGTGTTCTTATTTGATATCGACAGGTCAATCGTCCCCCAGCAAGCAACGCCGTCAAAGCCAAATATCACGTAGACGATAACTGAACGCATCGCGCTCGTAGATTTTCTGCTCCTTCACGGAAATTTGCGGCAAACTTTTCTAGGTACGTAAATATGAAGATGGGGGATCTTGTGACGCACTAACCTACACTCTTCTACAAAAGTCAACGTGTAGTCCATTTATCGCGAATAATTCATCTTGCCAACAATGACAGAAAATCGGATAATTCTTTGGAAGTTCTAACTTACCACGTGTTCAAAAACCGGCGAGAGTAGATGTTCATGTTTGCTTCCCATTCTGAATACTGTTGGTACGTCCTGGGTGGCCGTCCCCAGCCTCCAATTATCGAGCGATGACCAAAATATCCCACGACAGCTCCTCCTGAAATTGAGATACTGACGAGACACTCGCTACCTACCTACCTACCCATCCACAATGTCTGTCTAGTACAACACTGCCTTTTTACAACTTCTCGACTTCAAAGAAGAGAATGTCTGTACGCTCATCCACGATACACGCATGCCTCCATCCTGTAGCCCAGCGGAACGAACAATCCAACAAAAAGGCAACGACACCGCCCTCCTCTCGTTCTACACTCTCGTCGCTTCGGCCCTAAAGGTAATAGAATTCTTCTGGACACCATCAATCACATCTTCAATGAAGACCATCGACTAACCCCCCGTGTGTCTAGCACCAACCTCCTCGGATGTCGCACGCTCTTCTACTGGAAGGCATCGATCTTACGGCCACATCTTAGCAGAAGACATGCGCACTCGTTGCTCTACGCGGTGACTTGCAGGTTGTTTTCCACCTTGCATACGGCCACCAACTTCTCTCGAAACCCTGCCGCCTAGAAACAAATCTCGTCGGCCTCTCGCATGAACAGCTATTCCCTCCCATCCGAGTTGAACCGAATCGGGAGAGATGCAATGGGTACCGATGCCCATTAGAGGGCCATGAAATGGCATCACTTCTACACCCTCTGCCAAAAACTTCTATTGACGGGCAATTCATCCCGTGATGCCACATCTTCAACATGTCGGCGACAGTTGCTTTGAATACAAGCGACTCCAAATATCATCCTCAGATAGGTACAGGCATTTTCAATCTCCATGTTAGCCTCGAGATCGTTGTAGCTAATGGAATTGAACAGCATAATGATGGTCAGGGTACAATCTCGATCCAAGGCGCGGGTCATTCATTCCAGAATATGCACGACTATTTCACGACAGAGAGGCTCGAGGATGGTGGTTACATCCTGGTGATGAAGTACGGCGACGAGTTATCCTAGATTGCCATCTCGGGAGATGGAAAATGCATGATTGAGCAGAAAGAAGATGGGACAGCTTCGGACTTTATCGAAGCGAAATATGTTTCTTCTTCCATGATTCTCACATACTCCAACATGCGAGAGGGGATGGAAGGGTAATCACTTGCTGCAGGAGTCTCAATCTCTGGGGCGGCATTAATCACAATATACGAAGATTCATTTTCTTTGAGCTGTCTACTGTGTGTGATGCATAGACTAGGCGCTTTATTAATACCATCTTACATGCTAACGTGCCAATCTCCCATGTCCACCTCACAGCATACATATGATACAAAGGTTGAGGGTATGCTTGGAATAGAGCTTTCATTGCTTTGCCAAAATCACCTGCCGATTTGCCGTTGTCTGTAGGACGTTTTCGTGACATGCTGGAAGGTCTACCATCGTTGTGGAGGGCCTGCACCAAGCTGCCACTATCTTGCAAACATGGCTGCTTCAGATGTAGGACATTGCCGTGACGAAAAGAACCACAAAAGGAAAAAGCGAGTGATTTAGAGTCGGTTAGTCAAACGAGTGGAATGAGAAAGATATGGTGAATGGCGTGATGGGCAATCAAAATTTCCCAAGTGATGGAGTAAACTTTGGATGGTCGAGGACAGATCATGAAGCCAGCTCTGCGTAGGGGAAGCAACCTCTGTGAATCCTCAAGCCGGCCGTCGGGCCGTCGCTATCTTGCAGGCGCTGCTGCTTCAAATGCAGGACATTACCGTGACGTGTTGGACGATCCGTCGATATCTTGCAGGCACTGCTGCTTCAAGTGTTGCACAGAATCTTGTCCATTCTTCTGATATGTATCGACAACGTTGAAAATTGCCTTCTTCTCATTCAACCGGACCATCAATTGCTATTGAGCGATTAGCAAGTGACCTCCCAAACAAAGTATTCAATGCTACTCACATCAACGGTCTTGCGCATCTGGCATGACCAGATGCGCCGGCGCAGGACATTACCGTGACGTATCGGATGGTATTACGTATCTGGGTTTCAACATGACTGGGACTGGTAGCAGAGGCCGATTTTGCTACAGGTTCTTGTGGCTCTTGTTCCGTCTCTGTCTGTCCAAGGAAGCTCTTCATGATCTCATCATGCAGCTTTTTCTCGATACTGGGCTTGCGCTTGGGAGCAGATACGTTGTTACGAAGACGCCGCAGCCATTGCGATGAAGATTTGCCATTCATTTCGTTGAAGGCACTGCCAGCTGGTTAATATGCTTGTTATTTGATGCGCTCAAGAATGGCGAACATTGCGCGGTGGTGGACTGCTACTCACAGTGATTGTACGGCCTAGAGGCCGGCGTGGGACATTACCGTGAGCCTTGAAAGCTCGATTGTATGCTTGGTGTCGATTTTGAACTGCACTGTCAAACTCCAATGCAGATGTCGCTCTATTCGAGCTGTGAGCCTGAATGGCTTCTGTTGTTGATCGTCATCTCTGGCCAAATAGTCCACTGTCATTGTGGAGGGCCTGTACCAAGCTGTTGAGCAGTCAGCAGCTGATTTCCCAAACAAAGTATCGAATGTTACTCACAGTGATTGTATGGCCAAAGGCCGACGTAGGACACTATTATGAGCCTAGAATAGTCTATCGTCACCGCGGAGGGTGTGTATAAGGCTGCCACTATCTTGCAAGCACTGCTGCTTCAAGTGTATGACAGAATCTTGTCTGTGGTTGTGATGTGTAGGATGGAGGGGCTGGCGGCCAGAGTTGAGCTGGCGGCTGCGTTGTGGGTTTCTGAAAAAAGTGGTGGATCATTGCTTCAATGTGTTGATGTGTTGATGAACGTCACAGACTGTGGACAAGGAGAGACGGCATCATGCCAATGTCTATTGGCACCACTTGTTTGTTAGCACTCTCCATCAAGAATCATCGGAGGGGTGGGCAACGTACATCATGACAGATGCTCTTGGCGAGGTTGAAGAAAAGCAAATGTCGCATTGCCCAAGAGTTGGTCAGAGCAGACACTTGATGGAGATGCCTTTGCTTGAGAAGCTACAGGACTGAAAACGTTGAATCTTTGATCTTGTTAGTGAGGTGCGAGTAGAATCGGGGAAAGGGCAGTCATACCGTATTAAGTCGTAGCCGAGGGAGCATGACGACGAGTGAAAGGCCAGTGGAATGAGTAGGAAAGTGAGAAGAAGAAAAAAGAGAAAAAGAAGAAGAAGAAGAAAACACGAATGCCGTATGTTGCAAAAGCAGATGTGTGAGGAAAACAATCTGAATAGGCGGCAGTGTGACACTGTGGCTGGGGTCTGCTGTTCTCCCGCCGGCCATGCTGTGCTTGTCAACTCGAAGGAATTGTCAAAGCATGAATGAAGGCCTGCATTTCTCAATGGAGAAGAGAATGGTGGTGCTCCTAGTAGTGATTCCATGGTAAGAAGAAGTACAGACGTGATTTGAAAAAAAGGAAGAAAGAGAGAGAAAGATGAGAAGAAGCTGTTCAGGGCTCACCAAGTGTATGCGCAGTGCTGAGGCATGTTCTTACAGCGCCCTCCAGGCTCTGGCGCCGTCAATCCCTGGTATCGAGATGATTGCATGTCGGGTCAATTGGAAAAAACCACTGGACGAGAACTCTTTGAATTTCAAAGCAGAGGAAGAGGAATGATTGAGAAGAGAATTGGTTGAACAGGATGGAAAAATTTTCTTCTTGTGGGATGGAAGTCTCGCTTCTCGCTTCGTACACAGGAAGGCGCCGCTTGCACAGAGTTTACGTCTTACATCCTGCCCTTGCTCCTGCCTCTCCCAACAAGCCGCAGCCAGTGGAAAGAAAGTTATACCCAAGAATTACTACTAAAGGTACTAAATGGAACTCTGATAAATACCACCCGCTAAACCCGAAACGGGCAACGCACCTTGTGCCTTTCAATTGCTCAGTACGAGTACGAAACGAGGCTGAGCTTCTTATTCAACCTTTGGCACTCCCCAGAAACCAATCATGCCACGAGGCTACATCGGCCCTTGAACACGCCTTCATCTTTTCCTCCTTTTGTCACTGTTTTGCGATTTCGTTTCTCTTCTCTCGCATTCTCTATTCTGCAGCCTGTTATTGGGAGCTCTTATGATCTACAACTTTTAATTCGTGCATTCTGTCAACATCGGCCCTGGGAGGCCCCTCGTCGGAGCCACCATGCTTCAAGTCAGTTCCCCTTGCTGCGCGTCCTCTTTTTGAAGCCGACAAACTCGACGGAAAGAGAAACATGTATCTTGATAGCTGACCGTTCGTCTGTGTCCCCTAATTGCAGAGAATCAAAGGTGCCATCGACCGCAGCATCGCAGAGGAACAAGCCCGCCAACAAAAGGCGCTTGAAGCCAGCTCGTCCGCGAACCGATCTGCGTCGACGTCGCGAAGAAATGACAGCGCTTCGGGCAAGCAGGCGCGGCCTAAGAACCCGGGTTCTGATGCTGGAGATGCTGCGACCAACCCTGACCCTGCCATATTCGAGGCGGCCTTCGTAATTGACGACAGCGACGAGCCGAGCCGAGCTGGAACACCAAAGCCTGCGCCTCCCGAGAAGGACGCGACCAACGGAGAGGCCACTGGCCACGCCGAGGCTGTTGAAAATCCAAACGCCAACGCTGATGCCAAAGATGGTCCCTCACGCGATGGAGCTGCTCATGCCACCAAGCCGGCGCTGACTCCAGAACTCCGGCAAAAGCTTCGCAAGTTGGAGAAGCTCGAGGCTACCTATCCCGGTACGTCCTGCTCACGACGATTGATACTGACTGCGAAGTCTAATGACGAATTCAACAGAACTTCTACGCTCTTACCGCGTTGCACATCGACGTGCCACCGCCATCGAACCCTTTGAAAAGGCTCTTCGTGAAAACACACCGTTAGCTACGATTAGTGATCCGGAGCCTCTAATCGAGTATCTCAACCAGCTGAAGATAAAAGGAGACATGGTCATGGATGAACTTAAGCGAGTGTCCTTGGACAAGGAAGACCTCCAGAAGATGTGTCAAGAGATGCAGGACAAAAACGAAAAGAGCGAAAAGAAGGTCAAGGACCTGCAAGACGAAGTGAGCGCCCTCAAAGCCGAAAAGGAACAGAAGGCCAAGAAGCCGCAATCCGATGACACGGCAAAGAAAGAATCTGGTGGAGATGGCGATTTCTTTTCCTATGACGAAGAGATTCCCCAGCTACAGGCCGAGATTGCTGCAAAGAACGAAGAAATCGATTCTCTGAAAGCCGAAAGGGACGGCTTGAAGGCAGAGCTTTCCCTTATCAAGCAAGACAATGCGGATTTGGCAGAGAGACTGGAGAAATCTGCCCTACAGCTGAGCGAATCCCGTGAATCTTCTGCCTCCGAGGACTCTCTGCAGGCCCAGTTGGAAGCTCGAAAGACGGAAATCACCAGCTTGGCAGACAGATGCTACAAGTCTGAGAAGCAGAACAAGGAGCTCGAGGCCCAACTTGAGACGGAGAAGCAGCAAGCAGCATCCAAGGCCCAGGAGGTGGAAGGTGTGCTTGCCAAATCCATCAAACAGGCTAGCCAGTTGGCTGAGGAGTTATCTAAGACTAAGGCTGCCCGAACTGTCTCTAAGAATTTGATTGACCAGCTCAGCTCTCAGGTCGACTCGTTGAAAAAGGAGAGGACCGAGCTTCAGGCCAGGGCTGACGAGGTGTCCAAAAAGGTCGCTGAGATGACCAAGGCGATGGAAGAGTCGGCTAAGCAGCCTTCTGTTCCTGCTCCTGTCCCTACCGAGCCTGCCTCAACCCTCGCACCGCCTACAACAGGTGGCGGAGGGAATAAGAAGAAGAAGAAGAAGGGCCGTGGCGGCGGCGGCGGCGGCGGCGCTACTAGTCCCGCACCTCCCGCTTCTCCCTCTTCTTCTGTCGCTCCTGGTACCCCCAGTGCCCCCGATGCTGATCAAGGACCAGATACCTCAGCCCTGGAAGCTGAGATTACCGGTCTGAAGGAGGAGCTGGCAGTCAAGGACAAGGAAATCGAGCGGCTGTCTAAGCGGAGAAAGGCTGAGGACGATCTCCGCGAAGAGATTGAGACGCTGCAAGAGAACCTGATCAACATTGGCCAAGATCACGTCGAGGCCAAGCAGCGAATCAAGGAGCTCGAAGCGGAAAAGGCAGAGTTGAAGACGGAAATTACTGCTTTGGAGAAGAGGATGGCCTCGGCCGTCTCCGAAAATGAGCATGAAAAGTTGCAGGCTCTCCAGAACGACTATGATTCCTTGAAGGATAAGTTTGCGACGGCGCAGGCTGACATTGCCGCTGCGAACCAGCTAGCCCAGAGTCGTTTCAAAGATGTGGCTGATCTGCGTGAGACACTGCAGCTGCTTCAGCCTGAGATTAAGAACTTGCGCAAGGATTCTGCGGATCTTAAGATAGCCAAGGGAGAGCTTGCGGCCAAAGCCAAAGAGCTGAGCGACCTGGATAAGAGAGCAAAGGAACTCGAGGTACATCTGGCGAGTGCTCGACAGGAGACAGGCACCCGCAATTCGGAGATTGGGGTCCTCAAAAACAGATTGGCCATTGAGGCGGAGGACAAGAAAAAGGCCGAGGACGCCCAGCGTCTATCAGCGCGAGACTACAGACGTTCCGTAGCCGACATGGTTGAGCTCAGCGCAAAAGCAGAGAAGGCGGAGCGGGCTATGCAAAAGGCTGAGGACGATCTCTCCAAGGCGTCCGCACGAGTGAAGGAGCTTGAGGAGGAGGCGCGCGAGCTGAAGCGCGAGAAGGCAGCAGCCCAAGAGGAGCTCGATTTCAAAACTAAGCAGTTCAATGCGGCCCAGGGGCTGCTGAGCAACATGCGGGACCAGCACAAAGAGATGTTGGCCCAGGGTAGGGAGCAGCAGACTCAGACCAGATCCCTGGAGGAGGAGGTTGGTGAAGTACGCAATCTGTTGCAGCAACGCACGCAAGAGTGCGAGACGATGCGGCGGTTGCTCGCAGATTCGGAGCAGAAGGGAGAAGCCAAACTTAGAGATATGCGCACCCGACTTGACAATCTCACTGCGGACCAAGACCAGCTCAACGCAGAGGCGAGCTCTTTGATGAGAAAGAATCTCAAACAAGCCGCCGATCTGAAAGCACGAGTCCGGGAGCTGGAGGCAGAGCTCAAGGATTTGCACGCCGAAAAGGCCGAGCTCGAAGAGCGGGAGCGAAGCTGGCGGCGCCGACGAGACGAGCTTGAATCAATCGAGCTTCGGACGGAGACGGAGTCGACCGAGTTGCGGAACACCATCTCGTCGCTGAGAAGCGCATTGGATGCGTCGGAGCTGCAGCTTCGAGACGGAGAGAAGATCAAGGCAAACCTGCGCAAGGAATACGAGTCGCTGCAGCTGCTGCACGACAAGCTCTCCAAGGAGCTCAAGGCGGCGCAGACCAAGGCCACGGTGGCGGCATCGGGCGTGGGCCAGTCGAGATCCTCGTCGGGCGTTTCGACATCTAGGACATCGACGGACTCGACGCGTACCACTGCGGCCAACGAGCTGTCCGACATGGACTATCTCAAGACGATTCTGCTACAGTTCCTGCAACAAAAGGATGGTCGGCTGAGGACGCAGCTTGTTCCCGTCCTGGGCAAGATTCTCAAGTTTGACAAGTAAGTCGGCTTTTCTCTTGACTATATGCTATGCTGGAGATGAAACAACTAACAATACGAATCAAGGGATGATGAGAAGAAGTGGATGACTGCGGTACAGCACATTGAGGTGCGTTAAACAGAGCCGCGTGTAAGAATAAGTAGTGGCAGAGGGGGGAGCGGGCGGCTTGCGAAGACGACGTGATGATAATGGGCGTATATAAATAGACGCATTGCTTGTGTGTACCAATATTGTGTTTTTTTTGGTCGTTTGATGGCTACCGAGGACTTGCTATGGCAATGGAAGAGGGTAAGCCTTACTGGTTCATGCACACGTTTGAAACGAAAGGGGACATGGGCTATATGCGTATGTCGATAACTTTCTAAGTAGTAATTATCAATGCGGTCTGGTTTGACTGAATTATTGATTGGGACGGAGCATGCAAAGTGAAGGACGCTGATGAATATGGATGGCAATTCGAGAATTCGTCTACATGTAGTATGGATGTGTATGTACCTATGGATGCTGAACATGGTGATGGTATAGGATGAGGAAGATGTATCGGGAATAATGGTGTGAAAGCAAGAATGTGTATCGATAACCATCTCATTTCTGCTCTCAACCACTAGAGTGTATTTTTGCCGAGGCTGATAAGATGCTCTAGCTACTACTCATCGATTGACTGATGATTTCATCCTACATCAGATTAACCACAGCGTTGATTGATTTTGCAACTTGAACTGTTCCTCTGCTCATCCTCCCACATCACTGCTTAGAACACGAACAAACAAATCCTACCTAATCACTTACCGTAGACACCCACAGTACAGCCTTGCCCCCAAATACGAACCCCCACATCACCATCACCCCCATCACAAACAATCATCTCCAACAATCCCAACCACAAACTCATCCCAATCAAGCCCTCAAAAATCCCAAATCTCACTCCCAATCTAATCGAATCTAATCTAACCTCATTCACAAAGCGGTACGGCACGGTACGTACCACTCAGAAAAACGTTCGCGCCTCTCTCCACCGAACTAAAATATCCTCCCGTCCATCGTCCACTCACCTCCCTCCTTACACCCCCAATCCTTGCCTGCCGCGGGCCCCATCCCATCCCGGCTTGCAGCTTTCCCCCCCTTCCCCGATCGATATGGCCGCACAAGGCAAAAGCAGATGAGTTTTTTTTAGATTTTTTTTTTTTAAAACTGGAGTGCATACAGGAACTGATAAAGCATTGCCCGGCGACGATAACGGCCGCGCGCCTCCTATTCTAGCTAGAGCAAACCAAGCCCGTTGATCCCGCTGCACGTTTTTCTGGAGATCCGTGCCCAGATCGATCTTCCCCCGTTTGTAGGGCTGAAAGCCATGGATCGGGGTTGGACAAGCCGTGAATGGTTGGATGGATGTTACATTTAGATAGTTGGGAGGGGAGGCCTTGATGTTCATATTACATCACGAGATGGGGAATCTCACGACAAAGTCACTCATCACATGTCAGAGGGATGGCTTTTTTTTTTATCAAAATAAATTGTAATTGATTTGCGCACGCAAACGCAGGCCAAAGACCATCGTAATGCGTCGAGCGTCATCTGCCCCTGTGAAACAACTAGCTGCTATAGACCATGTCCATGACCCAATGTAAAAAGAAAAAAGCCCTCTCGCTGCTTGCTTGCTTGCTTGCTTCCCTTGAGAAGAAAGAAAAAAAGAAGCCGAGAAACTCCTCCAGCTTAGCTTGCCATATGAATCAGCCGGGCTGGATGACCAGTGCGTGGCAATCCCAAAATAAAAAACAACCATAGTAGTAGAGATAGCAAATTCAATCCTCCCTCCGTCCCACAACTAAATCGGTCTCGTATGCGCATCTCACGGGGTTTACCCCATCAAGGGTGTGTCCCATCACCTCCAATCTTCTTCACGTTGACCGATTAGTTGGATGCAGGAAACAAAGGAAAGGGCCAGAATAATATCAAACGCCGTACATGCATACCCGATCCCTATCTTCATCCGAAACCGTGTCCCTAGAAATCAAATGCTTCTCATCAAGAGTAGGGTTGCTAACACCCTCTCTGGCGAAACGAAAGCCGAAAAGATAAAATCGGACAAAGGCCGAATAACAAGACTAGATGATAAAACGAAATAGGGAATAAAAACGACAAAAAGGAAATCGTGGATGGAGCGGCGTCATGTCCTTCAAAAGCCTGGCGCGTTCGCCCACTGGGTATCATGGTGAAAAACCCCCTTCATGCTTGGTGTATGTGCGTGATCCTTGAAAAACGAATAAGGAAAACAAAGAAG
This sequence comes from Trichoderma aggressivum f. europaeum, assembly GCF_033847375.1. Classification (NCBI taxonomy): domain Eukaryota; kingdom Fungi; phylum Ascomycota; class Sordariomycetes; order Hypocreales; family Hypocreaceae; genus Trichoderma; species Trichoderma aggressivum. Next base: position 414,572 of record NW_026946391.1, read on the forward strand.
AATTCCCGGAATGCAGATAAGATACGTTGTATCGTGTAATAAAAGGCGAAAAAGAAGCTGGTCGAAAAAAAAAAGAGTAACGAAGTCATAAAGTGGCCAATTTGATATTGCGTGGTAGATTTATTGTCATTGTCCGACGAGACAGACCAAGAAATTCACAATGCCATCATCGGCTGAAGAAGAAGAATGAAGAAACCAACTGGGGGATGAGGAAATGCAGAGTCGGTCGTAACGCTAAAATCGAGTGCTGATGGTCGTCAAGATCGTAAAAACGGGGGGGGGGGGGGGGGGGGGGGCGG